>NW_027423014.1:1252500-1391110 GCF_048934315.1 Petromyzon marinus
ATCATCAGTAGCATCATCATCATCAGTAGCATCATCATCAGTAGCAGCAGCAGCATCATTAGTAGTAGTAGCATCATCATCACCTACACCACCCACTCACTCACCCACTCACCCACCCATCCACTCACTCATCCACTCACCGACCCACCCACCCACTCACCCACCCACCCACCCACTCACCCACCCACCCACTCACTCACCCACCCACCCACCCACTCACCCACTCACCCACTCACTCACTCACCCCCTCACCCCCCCACTCACCCCCCCACTCACCCCCCCAACCACTCACCCCCCCCCACCCACCCCCCACCCTCACCGTGATGGTTGTGCCCCCCCTCGTGAAGACCTCTGCCTGCTGGTGATGCACCACGTCACTCCGCGCCATTCTCCTCCTCCAGCCACTCGTCATGGAGACCGATACGGAGAGCTCCCACCACTCTCCCTCCTCCTCCTCCTCCTCATCCTCGTGGTCATCCTCGTCGTGCTCATCAACGCCGTGGTGGGTGTTGACACGGTCCACACCATCATCGTCGTCATCGTCATCATCATCGCCGTGGTGATGGTCATCGTCGTCATCACCGTGGTGGGTATTGACACGGTCCGCATCATCAGCGACGTCATCGTGATCATCGTCATCGTCATCATCATCGTCATCATCGTAGTTGTCATCGTAGTCGTCATCGTAGTCATCATCGTCATCATCGTCTTCGGTGTCCTCATCCTCAACACGGCACTCCTCCTCCTCCTCGTCACCACCAGCCTCCTCCTGCACCGTCAGTCTCTTGTGGAGCGTCACGGTGACCGTAGGAGCGCTGAGCAGAGCTGAGAGACACACAGAGACACACAGAGACACACAGAGACACACAGAGAGACACTCAGAGACACACAGAGACACTCACACAGAGACACTCAGAGACACACAGAGACACACAGAGAGACACTCACACAGAGACACTCACACAGAGACAGACAGAGAGACACTCACACAGAGACACTCAGAGACACACACTCACAGAGACACTCACACAGAGACACACACACACAGAGACACACACACAGAGACACACACACACAGACACACAGAGACACACACACACACAGAAACACACGCAAAGAGACACTCACACACAGAGACACTCACAGACACACAGAGACACACACACACACACAGAGACACTCACACAGAGACACTCACACAGAGACACACACACACACAGAGACACACACAAAGAGACACTCACACATAGAGACACTCACACAGAGACACACACACACACAGAGACACACAAAGAGACACTCACACATAGAGGCACACACAGACACACAGAGACACACACAGACACGCACACACAGAGACTCTCCCACAGAGACAATACACAGAGACATTCACACACAGAGACACTCACAGAGACACTCACACAGAGACACTCAGAGACACACACACACAGAGACACACACACAGAGACACACAGAGACACACACACACACAGAGACACACACACACACAGAGACACACACACACAGAGACACACAGAGACACACACACAGAAACACACGCAAAGAGACACTCACACACAGAGACACTCACAGACACACAGAGACACACACACACACAGAGACACTCACACAGAGACACTCACACAGAGACACACACACACAGAGACACACACAAAGAGACACTCACACATAGAGACACTCACACAGAGACACACACACACAGAGAGACACACAAAGAGACACTCACACATAGAGACACACACAGACACACAGAGACACACACAGACACGCACACACAGAGACTCTCCCACAGAGACAATACACAGAGACATTCACACACAGAGACACTCACAGAGACACTCACACAGAGACACTCAGAGACACACACAACAGAGACACACACACAGAGACACACAGAGACACACACACACACAGAGACACACACACAGAGACATACACACAGAGACACACACAGAGACACACACAGAGACACACACACAGACACACACGGAGGCACACACACAGAGACACACACACAGAGACACACACACAGAGACACACACACAGAGACACACACAGAGACACACACACACAGAGACACAGTGACACACACACACAGAGACACACACAAAGAGACACTCACAGACACACAGAGACACACACACACACACAGAGACACTCACACAGAGACACTCACACAGAGACACACACACACAGAGACACACACAAAGAGACACTCACACATAGAGACACTCACACAGAGACACACACAGAGACACACAAAGAGACACTCACACATAGAGACACACACGGACACACAGAGACACACACAGACACGCACAGAGACTCTCCCACAGAGACAATACACAGAGACATTCACACACAGAGACACTCACAAAGAGACACACACAGAGACACTCACACAGAGACACTCACACACAGAGACACACTCACACAGAGACACTCACACACAGACACAGACACACACAAAGACACAGACACACACAAAGAGACAATCACACACAGAGACACTCACACAGAGACACTGACACACAGAGACACACACAAACACACATACACACAGGTCGACACACACAGAGACATAGACACACACACAGAGACACAGAGACACTCACATACAGACACTCTACACACAGACATACACACACACAGAGACAGAGACACACAGACACACACACAGACACACACACATAGAGACACACAGTGACACACACACACACAGAGACACACACAAAGAGACACTCACACACAGAGACACTCACAGACACACAGAGACACACACACACACACAGAGACACTCACACAGAGACACTCACACAGAGACACACACACAGAGACACACACAAAGAGACACTCACACATAGAGACACTCACACAGACACACACACACAGAGACACACACACAGACACACATACATACACACAGACAGAGACACACAGACACGCACACAGAGACACACACATAGACAAAGCCACTGACTTGTCTCCAAGGGTAAGACCTCAACCACGACCCAGGGCAAGGAGATTGGTGAGGCCCCCGGTGATGACGATGAAACGGTGGCTCTGACGCGCAGGTGATAGCGGTCACCGGGATGCCGCAGAGCTGAGGAGACATCGCACCGAGTCTCTGTTGTTGCAGCGCAGACGGTCCGCCAGTGGGCTCGTCCATAGCTGCACAGACAGAGACACGGGGAGGAGGTGGTGAGGAGTGGGTGGGTGGGTGAGTGGGTGAGTGAGTGGGTGAGTGAGTGAGCAAGCGGGTGAGTGGGCGAGTGAGAGAGTGGGTGAGTGAGTCAGTGAGTGAGTGGGTGGGTGAGTGAGTGAGAGAGTGGGTGGGTGAGTAAGTGGGTGAGTGAGTGGTTGAGTGAGTGGATGGGTGAGTGAGTGGGTGGGTGAGTAAGTGGGTGAGTGAGTGGTTGAGTGAGTGGATGGGTGAGTGAGTGGGTGAGTGAGTGAGTGGCTGAGTGAGTGGGTGAGTGAGACAGTGGGTGGGTGAGTAAGTGGGTGAGTGAGTGCGTTAGTCAGTGAGTGAGTGGGTGGGTGAGTTGATGGGTGAGTGAGGAAGCGGGTGAGTGGGCGAGTGAGAGAGTGGGTGGGTGAGTAAGTGGGTGAATGAGTGCGTTAGTGAGTGAGTGGGTGGGTGAGTTGATGGGTGAGTGAGTGGGTGGGTGAGTGGGTGAGTGAGTGAGTGGGTGAGTGAGTGGCTGGGTGAGTGAGTGAGCGACCATCTCACAGTTTGCTCTCCACTCTGTAGGTGACGCTGCTGGTGGCGGGGTTCACGTCAGCTGGTTCCCAGCGGAGTTGTGTCAGCAGGTCTCGAGACTCCACGCGCACATTCAGTGGGGAAGCCGGGGCTGGGGAGATGGGCAAACGGCACTCAGTGTGCGCTAACCACTGCACCACCGCTCCCCACACTCACACACAGTGCGCTAACCACTGCACCACCGCTCCCCACACTCACACACAGTGCGCTAACCACTGCACCACCGCTCCCCACACACTCAGTGCGCTAACCACTGCACCACCGCTCCCCACACACACACACAGTGCGCTAACCACTGCACCACCGCTCCCCACACACTCACAGTGCGCTAACCACTGCACCACCGCTCCCCACACTCACACACAGTGCGCTAACCACTGCACCACCGCTCCCCACACAAACACAGTGCGCTAACCACTGCACCACCGCTCCCCACACACACACACAGTGCGCTAACCACTGCACCACCGCTCCCCACACTCACACACAGTGCGCTAACCACTGCACCACCGCTCCCCACACTCACACACAGTGCGCTAACCATTGCACCACCGCTCCCCACACTCACACAGTGCGCTAACCACTGCACCACCGCTCCCCACACACACAGTGCGCTAACAACTGCACCACCGCTCCCCACACTCACAGTGCGCTAACCACTGCACCACCGCTCCCCACACACACAGTGCGCTAACCACTGCACCACCGCTCCCCACACTCACACAGTGCGCTAACCACTGCACCACCGCTCCCCACACACTCACACAAAGTGCGCTAACCACTGCACCACCACTCCCCAAACTCACACACACAGTGCGCTAACCACTGCACCACCGCTCCCCAAACTCACACACAGTGCGCTAACCACTGCACCACCGCTGCCCACACACACTCACACAGTGCGCTAACCACTGCACCACCACTCCCCACTCACACAAAGTGCGCTAACCACTGCACCACCGCTCCCCACACTCACTCACACAGTGCGCTTACCACTGCACCACCGCTCCCCACACTCACACACACAGTGCGCTAACCACTGCACCACCGCTCCCCACACAGACACTCACACAGTGCGCTAACCACTGCACCACCGCTCCCCACACTCACACACAGTGCGCTAACCACTGCACCACCGCTCCCCACACTCATACAGTGCGCTAACCACTGCACCACCGCTCCCCACACACACAGTGCGCTAACCACTGCACCACCGCTCCCCACACTCACAGTGCGCTAACCACTGCACCACCGCTCCCCACACACACAGTGCGCTAACCAATGCACCACCGCTCCCCACACTCACACAGTGCGCTAACCACTGCACCACCGCTCCCCACACACTCACACAAAGTGCGCTAACCACTGCACCACCACTCCCCAACTCACGCACACAGTGCGCTAACCACTGCACCACCGCTCCCCAAACTCACACACAGTGCGCTAACCACTGCACCACCGCTCCCCACACTCACACAGTGCGCTAACCACTGCACCACCGCTCCCCACACACACAGTGCGCTAACCACTGCACCACCGCTCCCCACACTCACAGTGCGCTAACCACTGCACCACCGCTCCCCACACACACAGTGCGCTAACCACTGCACCACCGCTGCCCACACACACACTCACACAGTGCGCTAACCACTGCACCACCACTCCCCACACTCACACAGTGCGCTAACCACTGCACCACCGCTCCCCACACACTCACACAAAGTGCGCTAACCACTGCACCACCACTCCCCAAACTCACGCACACAGTGCGCTAACCACTGCACCACCGCTCCCCAAACTCACACACAGTGCGCTAACCACTGCACCACCGCTCCCCACACACACAGTGCGCTAACCACTGCACCACCGCTGCCCACACACACACTCACACAGTGCGCTAACCACTGCACCACCACTCCCCACACTCACACAGTGCGCTAACCACTGCACCACCGCTCCCCACACACTCACACAAAGTGCGCTAACCACTGCACCACCACTCCCCAAACTCACGCACACAGTGCGCTAACCACTGCACCACCGCTCCCCAAACTCACACACAGTGCGCTAACCACTGCACCACCGCTCCCCACACTCACACAGTGCGCTAACCACTGCACCACCGCTCCCCACACACACAGTGCGCTAACCACTGCACCACCGCTCCCCACACTCACAGTGCGCTAACCACTGCACCACCGCTCCCCACACACACAGTGCGCTAACCACTGCACCACCGCTGCCCACACACACACTCACACAGTGCGCTAACCACTGCACCACCACTCCCCACACTCACACAGTGCGCTAACCACTGCACCACCGCTCCCCACACACTCACACAGTGCGCTAACCACTGCACCACCGCTGCCCACACACACACTCACACAGTGCGCTAACCACTGCACCACTACTCCCCACTCACACAAAGTGCGCTAACCACTGCACCACCGCTCCCCACACTCACTCACACAGTGCGCTTACCACTGCACCACCGCTCCCCACACTCACACACACAGTGCGCTAACCACTGCACCACCGCTCCCCACACTCACAGTGCGCTAACCACTGCACCACCGCTCCCCACACACACAGTGCGCTAACCACTGCACCACCGCTCCCCACACTCACACAGTGCGCTAACCACTGCACCACCGCTGCCCACACACACACTCACACAGTGCGCTAACCACTGCACCACCACTCCCCACTCACACAAAGTGCGCTAACCACTGCACCACCGCTCCCCACACTCACTCACACAGTGCGCTTACCACTGCACCACCGCTCCCCACACTCACACACACAGTGCGCTTACCACTGCACCACCGCTCCCCACACACACACTCACACAGTGCGCTAACCACTGCACCACCGCTCCCCACACACACACTCACACAGTGCGCTAACCACTGCACCACCGCTCCCCACTCACTCACACAGTGCGTTAACCACTGCACCACCGCTCCCCACACTCGCTCACAGTGCGCTAACCACTGCACCACCGCTCCCCACGTCCACCACAACCTGGCACCCGATGTATCGACCGGCCCGGCTCACCGTGGCTGCTGCACCACGTGAAGAGGTGGAGGAGGAGGAGCAGCAGGAGGAGGAAGAGTAGGCCAAGTCTAGAGACGAGTTGACGCATCGCCATGGAGCGATCTTTAGTCACGTGGAGAGAAATTCGATTCCCGGTTCGATTAACTATACTCGCATCGACTCTTAATGGGATAACATTAGGAATCGATTATTGTAGAGTAACAGATGTATAGAGTCGATTTCATTTGGGATAACATGGGAATCGATATACGGTTGATTAAGCTAATTAAATCGATTTCCGTTCGGATAACATGAGAATTAAGCGGTCGAAAATGAATCTTAATGAATCGATTCCTACTTTGATTACATGAGAATTGAACATGATCGACTATCGTGTGTGGGTGTGATGCCCACCTGTGTGTGTACCTGTGTGTATGTACCTGTGTGTGTGTGTACCTGTGTGTGTGTACCTGTGTGTGTACCTGTGTGTGTGTACCTGTGTGTGTGTACCTGTTTGTGTGTGTACCTGTGTGTGTACCTGTGTGTGTGTACCTGTGTGTGTGTGTACCTGTTTGTGTGTGTACCTGTGTGTGTACCTGTGTGTGTGTACCTGTGTGTGTGTGTACCTGTGTGTGTGCCTGTGTGTGTGTACCTGTGTGTGTACCTGTGTGTGTACCTGTGTATGTGTGTACCTGTGTGTGTACCTGTGTGTGTGTGTGTACCTGTGTGTACCAACACGCTGTTCCGGCATCGGCGCATCCACACAACATCATGGATGCATGCCGGGTCCAAGCAAGAACATCTGCTGGACTACATAGTGACGGACCAGCGAATGCGAGCCCATGTCCTTGACACCAGGACCTACCGTGGAGCTGATCTGCCCTCTGACCATCGACTAGTCATCTGTAAGATGCGCCTGCCATTCTTCCACTCCGGTGGTGGGTGTACACCCAGGACCCCATTCCAACCTAAAGTGGCCTGGTCTCAGTTATCTGATGAAAGTTGCAAGCGAGAATTTCATCATCGCTTGCGGCTGGGATTGGCATCGTCCCCGACTCCTCCTGATGTCGAGGGTAAATGGGCGAGGTTTAGGACTGTGACTCATGCAGCTGCAATGGCTGCTTTGGGTACGCGGTCCAGACCTCCCCAGACACCCTGGATGACAGAGGAGTTGTTCAGGATGGTTGAGAAAAAGCGACAGGCCCACTGTCATCGGCTACAGAATCCCACGTCAGAGAATGAGGAGGCTTACCGCAGCCTTCGCTCGGAGGTTCGGAGAGCCGTGAGGCGCTGCAAGGATGGGTGGTGGTCGCGGGTTGCTGAGGAGATGGAGTCTGCCTCAGTGGCCCGTGATCACAAATCGCTATTTAACTCCATCAAAAAAGTAACCTGCAGCGCCACACCTATTACCATCATTAGGGGAAAAAACGGTGATCCAATTTCCGACCCCCAGGAACAGGTTCGCAGATTTGCTGAGCATTTCTGTGAGGTCCTGGGGGAGGGAAAATCCCACAGCCAGGAAAACATCGTGGCACAAAGTGAGGATGACCCTGCTGAGGCTGCGGTGCCTCAAATATTGGATGAAGTCACCCCCTGTGAGTGGCTGGCTGAGGTGCCATCTGCTGAGGAAGTATTGAAGGCGATACGGAGTCTGAGACCAGGAAAGGCAGCGGGCAGAGATGATCTCCCAAGCGAAATGCTGAGGGAGGGTGGCGTTTGTGCACAGACTGCCCTATATGACATCATAACAACAGTCTGGACCACTGGACGGGTTCCGCAGGATTGGAAGGATGCCCTGGTGGTCCCCCTTTTTAAGAAGGGGGACCGCACAGACTGTAACAACTACAGGGGCATCTCACTCCTCAGTGTGCCGGGAAAGGTCCTGGCAAGGATTATTCAGCATCGCCTTGCCAGGCACGCTGAGGAGAGGCTTGCGGAGCCCCAATGCGGTTTCAGGAAAGGGCGGTCCTGCACAGATGCCATATTTTCTGTCCGTCTGCTACAGCAGAGGTGTAGGGAATTCCAACAAGACCTACATCTCTGCTTTATTGACCTGGTCAAGGCCTATGATACCATCAGTAGGCCTGGGCTCTGGGTCGTTCTTCGTGCTTTTGGAGTACCTGACCCTCTGCTCACGATCATTAAGGACCTTCATGATGGTGAGCGGGCCCGGGTAAAACTACGTGGCCGGGAGTCAGAGCCATTCCCTGTACACCTTGGGGTGCGACAGGGATGTCCTCTGGCTCCCACATTATTTAACATCTATTTTGACCACGTAGTTCGTGAAGCCTTCAATAGCTGTACCGGGGGAATCTCCATATGGTACAGATATAATGGGAGGCTAATCGATGCCCGGGTGCGGTCAAGGGATGGCTCCCTATTGCTCAACCACGTTATGTATGCTGATGACTTGGTAATAGCTGCTCAGTCAGAGGAGGAGTTGGAGACGCTGCTGCTGAGACTGGAGCGTGCCACTAAGAGGTGGGGCCTTACCATCAGCCCCACCAAAACTAAGCACCTGCCTGGGTATTTTGTACCATCGGACACTCCACCCCCACAACTCCCAATCGGTGATGGGGCAGTTGTGGAGAGAGTGGAGAGTTTCCCATACCTGGGCAGTGTGCTTATGACTGGCTCCAGTTTAACAGCAGAGGTCTCACTCCGAATCAGTCGAGCGGCAATATCTTTTCATCGGTTGCGTAACGCTGTGTGGAAGCTACCTGGTCTGTCGCTCCGCACTAAGCTTCAGGTCTTCTCGGCCACGGTCATTCCCTCCCTTCTCTACGCTTGCGAAACGTGGACCCCCCTAATGGAACATCTTCGCCGGTTAGAAACATTTAGGCTGACCTGCCTACGATCCATCCTGGGTTTAACCAGACTGGATTGTGTGAGGAGCTCACAAATCCTTGAAAGATCTGGGCAGGGTCCCATCGGTGAGCTCCTCCGGCAGGCAAGGCTGCGATGGCTGGGTCATGTAGCCCGCATGCCCAGCCACCGCATGCCGAAACAGCTTTTGTTTGGCCGGATTGAGGGGGCTAAGCGGGCGCGGCACGGGCTAGAGAAGAGATGGAGTGATGTGGTACAGGAGGACGTGGAGCTGAGTGGACTTGCCGATGACTGGTACCAGCGGTGTCAAGATCGGCCTCTGTGGAGGAGGCTCGTGAAGGATGCTACTGGGCAGTTGGAGGCAGTCGCCCTCCAACAACAACGGAGGGCGGAGGAGCGACGCTCACAACAGCGAGCGGAGCGCCGGGTGGCTAAAGCACAGCAGGTTGGCACAGTAGGGGGCACAGGTGGTGCATCAGCCAGTCATCTCAGTCAGTCGACCCGTGGCACCTGGGTCTGCCCCGTGACCTCCTGCCAGCGGGCGTTCGACACTTCACGTGGCCTCAGGGTGCACATAGCCTGGCACAAGCGTCGTGGTGACGTCACCGCCACTTAGTGGCGAATGGCGGTTGTTGTTGTTGTTGTGTGTACCTGTGTGTGTGTACCTGTGTGTGTGTACCTATGTGTGTGTACCTGTGTGTGTGTACCTGTGTGTGTGTGTATCTGTGTGTGTCTACCTGTGTGTGTGTGTGTACCTGTGTCTGTGTGCCTGTGTGTGTGTACCTGTGTGTGTACCTGTGTGTGTCTACCTGTGTGTGTGCCTGTGTGTGTGTGTACCTGTGTGTGTACCTGTGTGTGTGTACCTGTGTGTGTACCTGTGTGTGTGTACCTGTGTGTGTATCTGTGGTCCGGCAAAACAACCCCCTACCTCCTCGCGGTGCCGGACGGGCAACTCTGTCGTGGACAGCGCTGTGGGGGGAGATCCAATTTTGATTGGCTCCTCCCCTCATGGCATATGTGTCCACCACAGGGGCTAAACGGGGGCTCTGGACGGGTGCGAGGGGCTGGTAACCCCTCCACCTTCAATTAATTACCACGAAACCACGAATTAAACTGAAATATGTAACAACTAAGCTTGTGCTGGAGGCCCCGGGGGGCCAGGCGTCTATGACGTCTCCTGGCCAAACCCCAATTGGCGGAGCCAGGAGATTGAATACCTACCCTCGGGGCTACTCCAGAAACAACGAAAAGCCACTACGGGTGGCCACGTGGAATGTTCGAACGCTCACTGCAGAGGAGAGGCTGCCACTCCTCTGTCGGGAGCTGGACCGGTACCGCCTGGATCTATGCGGCATTCAGGAGGTCAGGTGGACCGGCTCTGGCTCCTGCCACCATGAGGGGTGGACAGTCCTCTACTCGGGGCAGCAGACTGCCAAACAACAGGGTGTGGGTCTTCTTTTGAACAAAAGAATGAAGGGGGCGTGGGAGCGTGGCGGTGAGGTGTGGGAAGCTGTAAGCCCCAGGCTACTTTGGGCTCGCCTTCCCATCAACCGGAGGCGAGGAATGGTGGTCGTGGTTACTTATGCCCCCACCGAAGATGAACATCCGTGGAGGGATGCAGGCAAAGCCGATGAGTCAGATGCCTTCTATGACCTCCTGTCACAGGTGCTGGCTAAAGTGGCCCCTCGGGAGAGAGTCATCATGTTGGGTGACTTCAATGCCCGAGTTGGTCATGATACTGGCACCTGGTCTGGAGTGATTGGAGGGCATGGGCCAGATCAGCTCAATAACAACGGTAGGAGGCTGCTAGATTTTTGTGCAGCCCATGGGCTTGTAATTACCAACACGCTGTTCCGGCATCGGCGCATCCACACAACATCATGGATGCATGCCGGGTCCAAGCAAGAACATCTGCTGGACTACATAGTGACGGACCAGCGAATGCGAGCCCATGTCCTTGACACCAGGACCTACCGTGGAGCTGATCTGCCCTCTGACCATCGACTAGTCATCTGTAAGATGCGCCTGCCATTCTTCCACTCCGGTGGTGGGTGTACACCCAGGACCCCATTCCAACCTAAAGTGGCCTGGTCTCAGTTATCTGATGAAAGTTGCAAGCGAGAATTTCATCATCGCTTGCGGCTGGGATTGGCATCGTCCCCGACTCCTCCTGATGTCGAGGGTAAATGGGCGAGGTTTAGGACTGTGACTCATGCAGCTGCAATGGCTGCTTTGGGTACGCGGTCCAGACCTCCCCAGACACCCTGGATGAGAGAGGAGTTGTTCAGGATGGTTGAAAAAAAGCGACAGGCCCACTGTCATCGGCTACAGAATCCCACGTCAGAGAATGAGGAGCCTTACCGCAGCCTTCGCTCGGAGGTTCGGAGAGCCGTGAGGCGCTGCAAGGATGGGTGGTGGTCGCGGGTTGCTGAGGAGATGGAGTCTGCCTCAGTGGCCCGTGATCACAAATCTCTATTTAACTCCATCAAAAAAGTAACCTGCATCGCCACACCGATTACCATCATTAGGGGAAAAAACGGTGATCCAATTTCCGACCCCCAGGAACAGGTTTGCAGATTTGCTGAGCATTTCTGTGAGGTCCTGGGGGAGGGAAAATCCCTCAGCCAGGAAAACATCGTGGCACAAAGTGAGGATGACCCTGCTGAGGCTGCGGTGCCTCAAATATTGGATGAAGTCACCCCCTGTGAGTGGCTGGCTGAGGTGCCATCTGCTGAGGAAGTATTGAAGGCGATCCGGAGTCTGAGACCAGGAAAGGCAGCGGGCAGAGATGATCTCCCAAGCGAAATGCTGAGGGAGGGTGGCGTTTGTGCACAGACTGCCCTATATGACATCATAACAACAGTCTGGACCACTGGATGGGTTCCGCAGGATTGGAAGGATGCCCTGGTGGTCCCCCTTTTTAAGAAGGGGGACCGCACAGACTGTAACAACTACAGGGGCATCTCACTCCTCAGTGTGCCGGGAAAGGTCCTGGCAAGGATTATTCAGCATCGCCTTGCCAGGCACGCTGAGGAGAGGCTTGTGGAGCCCCAATGCGGTTTCAGGAAAGGGCGGTCCTGCACAGATGCCATATTTTCTGTCCGTCTGCTACCGCAGAGGTGTAGGGAATTCCAACAAGACCTACATCTCTGCTTTATTGACCTGGTCAAGGCCTATGATACCATCAGTAGGCCTGGGCTCTGGGTCGTTCTTCGTGCTTTTGGAGTACCTGACCCTCTGCTCACGATCATTAAGGACCTTCATGATGGTGAGCGGGCCCGGGTAAAACTACGTGGCCGGGAGTCAGAGCCATTCCCTGTACACCTTGGGGTGCGACAGGGATGTCCTCTGGCTCCCACATTATTTAACATCTATTTTGACCACGTAGTTCGTGAAGCCTTCAATAGCTGTACCGGGGGAATCTCCATATGGTACAGATATAATGGGAGGCTAATCGATGCCCGGGTGCGGTCAAGGGATGGCTCCCTATTGCTCAACCACGTTATGTATGCTGATGACTTGGTAATAGCTGCTCAGTCAGAGGAGGAGTTGGAGACGCTGCTGCTGAGACTGGAGCGTGCCACTAAGAGGTGGGGCCTTACCATCAGCCCCACCAAAACTAAGCACCTGCCTGGGTATTTTGTACCATCGGACACTCCACCCCCACAACTCCCAATCGGTGATGGGGCAGTTGTGGAGAGAGTGGAGAGTTTCCCATACCTGGGCAGTGTGCTTATGACTGGCTCCAGTTTAACAGCAGAGGTCTCACTCCGAATCAGTCGAGCGGCAATATCTTTTCATCGGTTGCGTAACGCTGTGTGGAAGCTACCTGGTCTGTCGCTCCGCACTAAGCTTCAGGTCTTCTCGGCCACGGTCATTCCCTCCCTTCTCTACGCTTGCGAAATGTGGACCCCCCTAATGGAACATCTTCGCCGGTTAGAAACATTTAGGCTGGCCTGCCTACGATCCATCCTGGGTTTAACCAGACTGGATTGTGTGAGGAGCTCACAAATCCTTGAAAGATCTGGGCAGGGTCCCATCGGTGAGCTCCTCCGGTAGGCAAGGCTGCGATGGCTGGGTCATGTAGCCCGCATGCCCAGCCACCGCATGCCGAAACAGCTTTTGTTTGGCCGGATTGAGGGGGCTAAGCGGGCGCGGCACGGGCTAGAGAAGAGATGGAGTGATGTGGTACAGGAGGACGTGGAGCTGAGTGGACTTGCCGATGACTGGTACCAGCGGTGTCAAGATCGGCCTCTGTGGAGGAGGCTCGTGAAGGATGCTACTGGGCAGTTGGAGGCAGTCGCCCTCCAACAAAAACGGAGGGCGGAGGAGCGACGCTCACAACAGCGAGCGGAGCGCCGGGTGGCTAAAGCACAGCAGGTTGGCACAGTAGGGGGCACAGGTGGTGCATCAGCCAGTCATCTCAGTCAGTCGACCCGTGGCACCTGGGTCTGCCCCGTGACCTCCTGCCAGCGGGCGTTCGACACTTCACGTGGCCTCAAGGTGCACATAGCCTGGCACAAGCGTCGTGGTGACGTCACCGCCACTTAGTGGCGAATGGCGGTTGTTGTTGTGTTGTTGTATCTGTGTGTGTGCACCTGCATGTGTGTACCTGTGTGTGTACCTTTGTGTGTGTGTGTAGCTGTGTGTGTGTACCTGTGTGTGTGTACCTGTGTGTGTGTACCTGTGTGTGTACCTGTATGTGTACCTGTGTGTGTACCTGTGTGTCCGGCAAAACAACCCCCTACCTCCTCGCGGTGCCGGACGGGCAACTCTGTCGTGGACAGCGCTGTGGGGGGAGATCCAATTTTGATTGGCTCCTCCCCTCATGGCATATGTGTCCACCACAGGGGCTAAACGGGGGCTCTGGACGGGTGCGAGGGGCTGGTAACCCCTCCACCTTCAATTAATTACCACGAAACTGCGAATTCAACTGAAATATGTAACAACTAAGCTTGTGCCGGAGGCCCCGGGGGGCCAGGCGTCTATGACGTCTCCTGGCCAAACCCCAATTGGCGGAGCCAGGAGATTGAATACCTACCCTCGGGGCTACTCCAGAAACAACGAAAAGCCACTACGGTTGGCAACGTGGAATGTTCGAACGCTCACTGCAGAGGAGAGGCTGCCACTCCTCTGTCGGGAGCTGGACCGGTACCGCCTGGATCTATGCGGCATTCAGGAGGTCCGGTGGACCGGCTCTGGCTCCTGCCACCATGAGGGGTGGACAGTCCTCTACTCGGGGCAGCAGACTGCCAAACAACAGGGTGTGGGTCTTCTTTTGAACAAAAGAATGAAGGGGGCGTGGGAGCGTGGCGGTGAGGTGTGGGAAGCTGTAAGCCCCAGGCTACTTTGGGCTCGCCTTCCCATCAACCGGAGGCGAGGAATGGTGGTCGTGGTTACTTATGCCCCCACCGAAGATGAACATCCGTGGAGGGATGCAGGCAAAGCCGATGAGTCAGATGCCTTCTATGACCTCCTGTCACAGGTGCTGGCTAAAGTGGCCCCTCGGGATAGAGTCATCATGTTGGGTGACTTCAATGCCCGAGTTGGTCATGATACTGGCACCTGGTCTGGAGTGATTGGAGGGCATGGGCCAGATCAGCTCAATAACAACGGTAGGAGGCTGCTAGATTTTTGTGCAGCCCATGGGCTTGTAATTACCAACACGCTGTTCCGGCATCGGCGCATCCACACAACATCATGGATGCATGCCGGGTCCAAGCAAGAACATCTGCTGGACTACATAGTGACGGACCAGCGAATGCGAGCCCATGTCCTTGACACCAGGACCTACCGTGGAGCTGATCTGCCCTCTGACCATCGACTAGTCATCTGTAAGATGCGCCTGCCATTCTTCCACTCCGGTGGTGGGTGTACACCCAGGACCCCATTCCAACCTAAAGTGGCCTGGTCTCAGTTATCTGATGAAAGTTGCAAGCGAGAATTTCATCATCGCTTGCGGCTGGGATTGGCATCGTCCCCGACTCCTCCTGATGTCGAGGGTAAATGGGCGAGGTTTAGGACTGTGACTCATGCAGCTGCAATGGCTGCTTTGGGTACGCGGTCCAGACCTCCCCAGACACCCTGGATGACAGAGGAGTTGCACACGATGGTTGAGAAAAAGCGACAGGCCCACTGTCATCGGCTACAGAATCCCACGTCAGAGAATGAGGAGGCTTACCGCAGCCTTCGCTCGGAGGTTCGGAGAGCCGTGAGGCGCTGCAAGGATGGGTGGTGGTCGCGGGTTGCTGAGGAGATGGAGTCTGCCTCAGTGGCCCGTGATCACAAATCTCTATTTAACTCCATCAAAAAAGTAACCTGCAGCGCCACACCTATTACCATCATTAGGGGAAAAAACGGTGATCCAATTTCCGACCCCCAGGAACAGGTTCGCAGATTTGCTGAGCATTTCTGTGAGGTCCTGGGGGAGGGAAAATCCCTCAGCCAGGAAAACATCGTGGCACAAAGCGAGGATGACCCTGCTGAGGCTGCGGTGCCTCAAATATTGGATGAAGTCACCCCCTGTGAGTGGCTGGCTGAGGTGCCATCTGCTGAGGAAGTATTGAAGGCGATCCGGAGTCTGAGACCAGGAAAGGCAGCGGGCAGAGATGATCTCCCAAGCGAAATGCTGAGGGAGGGTGGCGTTTGTGCACAGACTGCCCTATATGACATCATAACAACAGTCTGGACCACTGGACGGGTTCCGCAGGATTGGAAGGATGCCCTGGTGGTCCCCCTTTTTAAGAAGGGGGACCGCACAGACTGTAACAACTACAGGGGCATCTCACTCCTCAGTGTGCCGGGAAAGGTCCTGGCAAGGATTATTCAGCATCGCCTTGCCAGGCACGCTGAGGAGAGGCTTGCGGAGCCCCAATGTGGTTTCAGGAAAGGGCGGTCCTGCACAGATGCCATATTTTCTGTCCGTCTGCTACAGCAGAGGTGTAGGGAATTCCAACAAGACCTACATCTCTGCTTTATTGACCTGGTCAAGGCCTATGATACCATCAGTAGGCCTGGGCTCTGGGTCGTTCTTCGTGCTTTTGGAGTACCTGACCCTCTGCTCACGATCATTAAGGACCTTCATGATGGTGAGCGGGCCCGGGTAAAACTACGTGGCCGGGAGTCAGAGCCATTCCCTGTACACCTTGGGGTGCGACAGGGATGTCCTCTGGCTCCCACATTATTTAACATCTATTTTGACCACGTAGTTCGTGAAGCCTTCAATAGCTGTACCGGGGGAATCTCCATATGGTACAGATATAATGGGAGGCTAATCGATGCCCGGGTGCGGTCAAGGGATGGCTCCCTATTGCTCAACCACGTTATGTATGCTGATGACTTGGTAATAGCTGCTCAGTCAGAGGAGGAGTTGGAGACGCTGCTGCTGAGACTGGAGCGTGCCACTAAGAGGTGGGGCCTTACCATCAGCCCCACCAAAACTAAGCACCTGCCTGGGTATTTTGTACCATCGGACACTCCACCCCCACAACTCCCAATCGGTGATGGGGCAGTTGTGGAGAGAGTGGAGAGTTTCCCATACCTGGGCAGTGTGCTTATGACTGGCTCCAGTTTAACAGCAGAGGTCTCACTCCGAATCAGTCGAGCGGCAATATCTTTTCATCGGTTGCGTAACGCTGTGTGGAAGCTACCTGGTCTGTCGCTCCGCACTAAGCTTCAGGTCTTCTCGGCCACGGTCATTCCCTC
Organism: Petromyzon marinus; assembly: GCF_048934315.1. Taxonomy (NCBI): domain Eukaryota; kingdom Metazoa; phylum Chordata; class Hyperoartia; order Petromyzontiformes; family Petromyzontidae; genus Petromyzon; species Petromyzon marinus. The sequence continues at coordinate 1,269,854 of NW_027423014.1, forward strand.
CCTTCTCTACGCTTGCGAAACGTGGACCCCCCTAATGGAACATCTTCGCCGGTTAGAAACATTTAGGCTGGCCTGCCTACGATCCATCCTGGGTTTAACCAGACTGGATTGTGTGAGGAGCTCACAAATCCTTGAAAGATCTGGGCAGGGTCCCATCGGTGAGCTCCTCCGGCAGGCAAGGCTGCGATGGCTGGGTCATGTAGCCCGCATGCCCAGCCACCGCATGCCGAAACAGCTTTTGTTTGGCCGGATTGAGGGGGCTAAGCGGGCGCGGCACGGGCTAGAGAAGAGATGGAGTGATGTGGTACAGGAGGACGTGGAGCTGAGTGGACTTGCCGATGACTGGTACCAGCGGTGTCAAGATCGGCCTCTGTGGAAGAGGCTCGTGAAGGATGCTACTGGGCAGTTGGAGGCAGTCGCCCTCCAACAACAACGGAGGGCGGAGGAGCGACGCTCACAACAGCGAGCGGAGCGCCGGGTGGCTAAAGCACAGCAGGTTGGCACAGTAGGGGGCACAGGTGGTGCATCAGCCAGTCATCTCAGTCAGTCGACCCGTGGCACCTGGGTCTGCCCCGTGACCTCCTGCCAGCGGGCGTTCGACACTTCACGTGGCCTCAGGGTGCACATAGCCTGGCACAAGCGTCGTGGTGACGTCACCGCCACTTAGTGGCGAATGGCGGTTGTTGTTGTTGTACCTGTGTGTGTGTACCTGTGTGTGTACCTGTGTGTGTGTGTACCTGTGTGTGTACCTTGGTGTGTACCTGTGTATGTACCTGTGTGTGTGTACCTGTGTGTGTGTACCTGTGTGTGTACCTGTGTGTGTGTACCTGTGTTTGTGTGTACCTGTGTGTGTACCTGCGTGTGTACCTGTTTGTGTGTGTACCTGTGTGTGTACCTGTATGTGTGTGTGTACCTGTGTGTGTACCTGCGTGTGTAACTGTGTGTGTGTGTGTACCTGTGTGTGTACCTGTGTGTGTACCTGTGTGTGTGTACCTGTGTGTGTACCTGTGTGTACCTGTGTGTGTATGTACCTGTGTGTACCTGTGTGTGCGTACCTGTGTGTACCTGTGTGTGTGTGTACCTGTGTGTTTACCTGTGTGTGTGTGCACCTGTGTGTATGTACCTGTGTGTGTGTGTGTACCCCCTACCTCCTCGCGGTGCCGGACGGGCAACTCTGTCGTGGACAGTGCTGTGGGGGGAGGGCCAATTCCGATTGGTTCCTCCCCTCATGGCGTCTGTGACCACCACAGGGGCTAAACGGGGGCTCTGGACGGGTGCGAGGGGCTGGAGTCCGAGCCTTGCCTGCCGGAGGAGCTCACCGATGGGACTTTGTCCAGATTTTTCTGGGATTTGTGAGCTCACACAATCCAGCCTGTTTAACCCAAATTGGATCGTAGGCAGGCCAGCCTAAATGTTTCTAACCGGCGAATATGTTCCATTAGGGGGGTCCACTTTTCGCAAGCGTAGAGAAGGGAGGGAATGACTGTGGCCGAGAAGACCTGAAGATTCGTGCGGAGTGACAGACCAGGTAGCTTCCACACAGCGTTACGCAACCGATGAATAGATGATGCCGCTCGACTGATTCAGAGTGAGACCTTTGCTGTCCAACCGGAGCCGGTCATGAGCACACTGCCCAGGTATGGGAAACTCTTCACTCTCTCCACAACTCAATCACCAATTGGGAGTTGTGGGGGTAGAGTGTCCAATGTTACAAAATACCCAGGCAGGTCCTTAGTGTTGGTGGGGCTGATGGTAAGGCCCCACCTCTTAGTGGCAAGCTCCAGGTTTAGCAGCAGCGCCTCCAACTCCTCCTCTGAGTGAGCAGCGATTACCAGATCATCGGCATACGCAACGTGGTTGAGCGATAGGGAGCCATCCCTTGACCGCACCTGGGCATCGATCAGCCTCCCATTGTATCCGTGTAGTGGGTTTCGGAGACACTTTGCATAGGTAACTCCTTTATTACAACGCAACACTCCAACAGTCCTCCTGATACACTGCTACAGCCTAGGCACACGGCCTGCCCCTAGCGTGCCGTGACACTGCCTACGCTCTGGGCTCCTCCGCTGTGACCACCCTAGGGGAGGCTACCCTGACCCCACCCAGCCAAGGTGCGGGTCCACACTCTGGCTTCCTCGGACCTCGCCCTTACAAGGGCGTGGGGCCGGGAGTCCCAGAGTCACACCACCACTGGCCCAGAGTCCCACCACCGGCCCAGAGTCCCACCACAGGCCCAGAGTCCCACCACTGGCCCAGAGTCCCACCACAGGCCCAGAGTCCCACCACTGACCCAGAGTCCCACCACTGGCCCAGAGTCCCACCACTGGCCCAGAGTCCCACCACTGGCCCAGAGTCTCACCATAGGCCCAGAGTCCCACCACCACTGGCCCAGAGTCCCACCACAGGCCCAGAGTCCCACCACTGACCCAGAGTCCCACCACTGGCCCAGAGTCCCACCACTGGCCCAGAGTCCCACCACAGGCCCAGAGTCCCACCACTGGCCCAGAGTCCCACCACTGACCCAGAGTCCCACCACTGGCCCAGAGTCCCACCACTGACCCAGAGTCCCACCACTGACCCAGAGTCCCACCACTGGCCCAGAGTCCCACCACTGGCCCAGAGTCCCACCACCGGCCCGCACGGCGTCCCGGCCCTTACAAGTGTTGAGGCGTAAATGACGACTCGGAGGCAGATCTTCATGTAGGGGCTTGCGCCAGTTGTTTTACTGCACGCTCACTGCCTACACTCCACACCCCAGGGGAAGGGTACTGGGGAGGTCCCTAGCACACCCACAGGCTACCCTAGCCTGGTGCCAATCTCCCCCTACCCTGGGTCCCATCGCTCCCCCAGGGGTAGGGTACTGGGGAGGTCCCTAGCACACCCACAGACTACCCTAGCCCGGTGCCAATCTCCCCCTACCCTGGGTCCCATCGCTCCCCCAGGGGTAGGGTACTGGGATAGGTCCCTAGCACACCCACAGGCTACCCTAGCCCGGTGCCAATCTCCCCCTACCCTGGGTCCCATCGCTCCCCCAAAGTAAGGGTACTGGGGAGGTCCCTAGCACACCCACAGGCTCCGCTAGCCCGGTGCTAATCTCCCCCAACCCTGGGTCACAACTCCCAACTTCACACGTTCCTGGCTCCCCGCGACGACCTCGAACACGTCAAGGGGTCCCGACCTAAATACCCCAGGGGGACATGATGTCACCGTCCCGGCCCCCTGTCCGTGACGTCACCGCACGTGACGTCATCGTACCGGAGGGTTGAGCGCGACGTGACGTCACCAACTACCGCCCTACACAAGGACGGCGGGGCGAGGGGGTCCAGGGTCCTACTCGGCTGCTGCCGCCGCCGCCCTTCGTTTTTCGGCTGCGGCTGGCTCCAGATCAGCCAGGGAGGTCCCCTCTGGTGCCTCCTGCCCATCGAGGGGTGGGGCTGTCTGGGGTCCTAGAGCCGAGGGGTGGGGCTGTCTGGGGTCCTCAGCCCCCAGCAGCCCCTCCCCTCTAGGGCTGCCGCTGCAGCCCCTCCCCTGACGGTACGAGGCACCGCCGTTCCATCTATGGCGCTACATCTGTACCAGATGGAAATTCCTCTGGTCTGGTACGGCCATCGAAGGCTTCATGAACTACGCGGTCGAAATAGATGTTAAATAATGTGGGAGCCAGAGGACATCGCTATCGCACCCCAAGGTGTACAGGGAATGGCTCTGACTCCCGGCCACGCAGTTTTACCCGGGCCTGCTCACCATCATGAAGGTCCTTAATGATAGTGAGCAGAGGGTCAGGGACTGCAAAAGCATGAAGAACAACCCAGAGCCCAGGCCTACTGATGGTATCATAGGCCTTGACCAGGTCAATAAAGCAGAGATGTAGGTCTTGCTGGAATTCCCTACACCTGTGCTGTAGCAGACGGACAGAAAATATGGCATCTGTGCAGGACCGCCCTTTCCTGAAACCACATTGGGGCTCTGCAAGCCTCTCCTCAGCGTGCCTGGCAAGGCGATGTTGAATAGACACAGACAGACAGACACACACAGACACACAGACAGCCACACACAGACAACAACAACCGCCATTCGCCACTAAGTGGCAGTGACGTCACCACGACGCTTGTGCCAGACACACACAGACACACACAGACACACAGACACAACAACAACTGCCATTCACCACTAAGTAGTGGTGACGTCACCACGACACTTGTGCCAGGACATGTGCACCTTGAGGCCACGTGGAGTGTCGAACGCCCGCTGGCAGGTCACGGGGCAGACCCAGGTGCCACGGGTCGACTGACTGAGATGACTGGCTGATGCACCACCTGTGCCCCCTACTGTGCCAACCTGCTGGGCTTTAGCCACCCGGCGCTCCGCTCGTTGTTGTGAGCGTCGCTCCTCCGCCCTCCGTTGTTGTTGGAGGGCGACTGCCTCCAACTGCCCAGTAGTGTCCTTCACGAGCCTCCTCCACAGAGGCCGGTCTTGACACCGCTGGTACCAGTCATCGGCAAGTCCACTCAGCTCCACGTCCTTCTGTACCACATCACTCCATCTCTTCTCCAGTCCAAGCCGCGCCGGTTCAGCCCCCTCGATCCGGCCGAACAAAAGCTGTTGCGGCATGCGGTGGCTGGGCATGCGGGCTACATGACTCAGCCAGCCCAGCATACAGACACACACACACAGACAGACACACACACATACACAGATAAGTGATTAAGACCAAAACCTCCTCCTTACTAACCTCATCCAACAACACTGCTCAGCATCCCACTCTGTCTGTGTCTCTCTGTCTGTCTCTCTGTCAGTCTCTCTGTCTGTTTCTCTGTCTGTATCTGTCTCTCTGTCTGTATCTGTCTCACTGTGTCTCTCTGTTTCCCCGTGTCTCTGCTTCCCCATGTCTACCCGTATCTCCCCGTTATCTCCCCGCGTCTCACCGAATCTCCTCGTGTGTCCCCAATCCCGTAGCCACCACCGCCACCACCACCACCGCCGCCACCACCACCACCGCCGCCACCACCACCACCGCCGCCACCACTGCCACCACCGCCACCACCACCACCAATGCCACCACCACCACCACCGCCGCCACCACCACCACCACCCCATCCACCTCCCGCTCCTCCCCACCCTCGTCCGCGGTGTCTACGGGAGACGAGGCGACGCTCCCCGCCAGCGGCAGCACTATCTACCCCATCAGCTTGACGGTGGCCATGACGGTGCTGACGGTGCTGGTGCTGCTCCCCTTGCTGATGTGCAACGTGCGGGTCAGTCGGAACGCCGGCGAGCGTCCCGGTGAGCGGCGGTGGCGTTGCGGTGGCTACGTAGATGTGGACTGCCTCGCTTGGTACACGGGAGGGCGTGGGTTGGATCCAGACCCTGACGACGCCTGCTGCTGCTGTATATTTAGAGTTTGCGGTGTCTCTCATAATCATCATCAGCATCACAATGGCTGAGATGTGGACTGCCTCGCTTGGTCCACAGGAGGGCGTGGGCTACTTCCCCGCCCCTGACACCTGTGTATTTGGAGTTTACGGTGTCTCCCTCATCATCATCGTCGTCATCACGGTGGCTATGAGATGTTAACTACCTCGCCTGGATTATCTACATCATTAGACCTCCTTTGCCAGTACCAAAAAGGGGAAAAACCGTATTATTATTACCTCGCCTGGTACGCAGGAGGTCGTGGGTCCTATCCCGACCCTGACACTTCCTGCGTCTCTACGCGTTCAGAGCCATTTGGCTGCTGCTCTATATTTGCCACCCGACAACGATGATGATGATGACGATGACGACGATGATAATGATGACGATGATGACAACGATGATGACGATGACGACGATAATGATAACGATGATGACGATGATGATAACGATGATGACGATGACGACGATGATAATGACAATGATGACGATAATGATGACGATGATGACGATAAGCCACTGAGTTGAGCTGTCACTTGTGGTAGCCGGTGTAGCTTCTACTAAACAAGTGACGTAGTAGCACAGCGGGGGGCTTACCTGGTAAGATACACAAAATATTTGTCTATATATTTATTTTTATTGATTTGTTAACCTTTGCTATACCTGGCATGTGCCGACGGCGCGTGTCGTGTTTGCGTGTCGTGTTTGCGTGACGTGTCTGCGTGTCGTGTGTGCGTGACGTGTTAGCGTGACGTGTTAGCGTGTGGTGTCTGCGTGACGTGTTAGCGTGACGTGTTAGCGTGTCGTGTCTGCGTGACGTGTTAGCGTGACGTGTCTGCGTGTCGTGTTTGCGTGACGTGTTAGCGTGTCGTGTCTGCGTGTCGTGTTTGCATGTCGTGTTTGCTGTTGTAACGTTCTGACCTCTGTACCCCCGACCGTACATTTCTGGATTCCTCCTCCTCCTGCTGCTACATGAACACAATATTCCCATTGTGTCCAAAATCGAATTTGTTTTTGTGTTAAGTGGCGTCAATATATAAACGCTGTGTCGTAAAACCCGCCACCACCTGACACAGCCAATTAGTCAGGTTTAGTGTCACGTAAACAAAACGTGCCAATTAGTTACTAGTTTATAGTGTACTGTACAGTGTAGTGTATAGTGTAGTGGACAGTGCAGTGTACTGTCCAGTGTTGTGTGTAGTGTAGTGTACAGTGTAGTATACTTGTTCAGTACTAACCGGTAGTGTGTTGGAGAGTAAACCCACAACGACGTTCACAATTCAAGTACCTGTTGACACCTCACCGCTAATTACAACAACCACAACCGGCATCATCATCATCATCGGGCCAGATGATGATGATGATACTGCTGCTGGCTGTTGTTTCAAGTTCCGTGCCTTGTGAGTGTTTTCTCCCCACCCTGCGTGATCTTCTCGTTCCCCGGCAAACGAGCGAGGGCGGAACACCCCAGGCCTGGTCCCCAAGCCTGATATTGTCTCTGCCGAGTGCAGGTAGCCACCGCCACCGCCGTCACCACCGCCGCCGCTGCCACCGCTGCCACCGCCGCCGCCGCCACCACCGCCGCGGTGGAGCAGAAATCGGAACTTTAGGACCTCGTCCCCGCCCCCGGTTGACACCGCTGGATGAAAGCCGCTCCCCAAGTCGTCGCCACACCAATCACACCGCGCGGTGGCTAGATGTCGACCACCTCGCCTGGCACGCGGGAGGTCGTGGGTTCCATCCCGACCCCTGACGATGCCTGCCGCCGCTGGATATTTCTGAGTTTGTCCCATAGACTCACCACACAGAGACCCATAGACTCATCACACAAAGACCCACAGACTCATCACACAGAGACCCATAGCCTCACCACACAGAGACCCATAGACTCATCACACAGAGACCCATAGCCTCACCACACAGAGACCCATAGACTCATCACACAGAGACCCACAGACTCACCACACAGAGACCCACAGACTCATCACACAGAGACCCATAGACTCATCACACAGAGACCCATAGACTCATCACACAGAGACCCAGAGACTCACCACACAGAGACCCACAGACTCATCACACAGAGACCCATAGACTCTTCACACAGAGACCCATAGACTCATCACACAGAGACCCACAGACTCACCACACAGAGACCCATAGACTCACCACACAGAGACCCATAGACTCACCACAGAGAGACCCATAGACTCACCACACAGAGACCCATAGACTCATCACACAGAGACCCATAGACTCACCACACAGAGACCCATAGACTCATCACACAGAGACCCACAGACTCACCACACAGAGACCCACAGACTCACCACACAGAGACCCACAGACTCATCACACAGAGACCCATAGACTCATCACACAGAGACCCACAGACTCACCACACAGAGACCCATAGACTCATCACACAGAGACCCATAGACTCACCACACATAGACACCCACAGACTCATCACACAGAGACCCATAGACTCACCACACAGAGACCCACAGACTCACCAGACTCGCACAACTTTATCGATGGCCCGGTGGGTGGTGGTGGTGGTGAGGCTGTGCGTGCGTTGTTGGGGCGCGTCCACGATGTATCTTCCAGAACGATCCCGAGAGAGTCGACAGAGAATCGTCGTCCGTTCGACTCGCCCCCACCCAGGGGGGGTGGGGGTGGGGGCGTTTAGCGCGTCACGGTTCTGTTTGACGTCGCCACGTGCCCCGGCGTTGGTTGTGGGTCACGTGGTCTGTCGTAGCCTCGTCCCCTCTCTCCCTGCCTGCCTGCCCCCAGACTGAAGGGGGCCTGGCAGCTGTTTTGTTGTTTGCTGGAGACATCGCGGTGGTGACGGTGGTGGTGACGATAATAAAGGTGGCGAGTTCACTTACCTGGGCTGGAACTCCTCCTCCTCCTCTTTACAGGTGGATGCGTGATGTTGTGCACGGGACTTGAACTAAAAACGAAACTTTTATTTTTTACCGGGTAAGGCCCTCGTTGAGATGCGGCGTAGCTCTCTTGCAGGAAGGCCCTGACCTGGCCGTTACAAATGATAGCTCTAGCAATTCGGTTTATTATCATCATCGTCGTCATCATCACGTGGACCTTTAGAGCGGTTGACAAATACTCAAACTATTTGAGATTTGTTAAAACTTACATTTTGTGTGAGCCACGTGGAGGTATCCACACTGTAGCGCAGAAATCTAAGGCCACAAAAGCAATCGTTTACTTTGAGGCTAAAGCAATCTATTAGTTAATGATTCCTTAACGCACTGCGTTTTATTTGTTTGCCTCCACGAGTGTGCAAGGACTGTAAGTAATATTTATTTAACGATGAGTGAATGTATTTAATAAACACATTTTTTCCAAAAAATAGATGTTTGCAAAATACATTCATTTATTTAACACGCAAATTTATTATTAGATATCACTATCAATTTTTTTTACTGCTTCATAATTTATTCAATAAAAATAGTTTATTGAATAAATAAATATATCTCTTTCCTTTCTTTGTTTTCCTTTCATTAGTTTCTTAAACGAGGATTCTTTATTCATCCTCAGTTTACATTCTCTCAAGGGGAGCTCTGTATAGAAGCGCAGCACCACAGTCAGGTAGAAATTGAAGGCAGCAGGAACAAAATGGCCACCTACGCAAAGGTCGCAGCTGCCAATCTGCCTGGAGTCACGAGGCCCCCCACTAGGGCCTCTGCTCCAAAGCCAACCCCCCCCGAGCATGCAGCGACCCCTGCCTCTGCGCGAGAACGGCATCCGCTGCTACGCCTCGAGCTCCGTCACGATCGAGACGTACGTCGAGGCCCTGGCCACCATTGTCCCGCCAGCCACCATCACCCACGCCTCGAAGGTCAGCGGGAAAACCGTCTTCTTCCTGACGACGAAGAAGGTGGCCGATGCAGCCGTCGAGAAGGGGATGACCGTGGGGGGACTCCACGTCCAGCTGGAACCCATCGCTTCGGTGGCGGCGCGAATAGTCGTTTCGAACGTGCCGCCCTACATCCCCGACAAGGCCGTGTTGGAGCACGTGTCCAAACTGGGCACCATCGTGGTGCCAGCACGTGCCCTGGCACTGGGGTGCAGAAACCCTGCTCTCAATCACATTTTATCTTTCAAGAGGCAGGTGCATGTCCTGCTGACTCCCGGACAGCAGGAAGAGGGCTCGTTTGTCATTGTCAATGCAGGCATTGCCCATAGACTTTTTATGCCAAAGATTCCATCAGATGCAATCTTTGCAAAGAAGAGGGGCACTTCCGAAGGGATTGTCCTAAACTGACGACGGCGAGGGTCGGAGAAAAGAGCGGGGAGGAGGGAGGCAGAGCAAGGGGGGCAAAGCAGCAAGAGCCCCCATTGCAACAAGCCCCCAACAGCTCACACCGGACCCGCCAGCCACGCAGCCTCCTACACCTGAAGTCGTGGCCCCAACTTCGCCGCCTCAAGCGACAAATTGCAAGAGGAAGAATACAGAAGGACCCGGATCTCAAGGGTCAGATTCAGAGGAGGAACCCCTCCCAGACCTCGAACAGGAAGAAGCGGTGAAACCCCCCACACCAGGGGAGGAAGCAGAACAGCTGCCAGACGCCGGAGACGCGGTTTTTGCCGTCCCGGACGCCACGCCGAGTGACGCGCGGGCGGCGAGGAAGAAACCCGCCAAGAGGAAGAAGCAGCGTGCGTCTGGGGAAGGGTTTCTACAGCAGGAGACCGTCGACGATGTAGGCGACATCACCACGGAAATCGACCCGCCTACCTTTGTCATAGAGACTCACTCCCCACCAGCTATACAGGAAGCACTTGACCAAGAGGAAGAAGTTGGCGGAGAGACACTCACCAAAGGCAAGGACGAAATGGATGGGATTGAATAGGAGGGTCCCCGTCCCACTGCTGATCCAAAGCCAGCGGAAGAGACACCGGGCCATCCACCCGAAGAGCCTGAGCAGGAGCCATCCCAGGCCATCCCTGACACTGGGGGAGAGGACGCCACTGGGCCATGCGCCAGCTCAGCCACTGCAGCTCTTCCAGCGGAGCCGGACGCCGAGGAAATCGATTCAGATCGGGACGACTGCTTCAGCATGGGGAGCGAGAGCAGCCAGGGGTCTACACTCCTTGACCCTCAGACTCCCGAGATCTCCTCGGAAATTCTCTGGAAATCCCTCGACGAGACCAACATGAGGAAGGACAGAGCGGACATTGCCTTGGCTCGATGGAAGGACAGCAAGGCAATAAAGGCCTCTGTGACTCAAGCAGAGAGACTCCTTGCCAAGCAGAGACTCGAGTCCCGGGGCAAGGAGAGGGTGGGCGATGTCACCACCCACCTGCTGAACGTGTACGCGCCGGTGACCAACAAGGAGAAGATCCCGTTTCTGCACCTCCTGAGGAGGCACCTGGCCGGGATCCCGGACGACGAGTGCGTGATTGTGGGTGACGACCACAACTGCACACTCGGCGCCCTGGATCGTTCGGGGAGGCAGCCGGGGGGAGTAGGGTCAAAGAAGGAAATGCAGGGACTCCTGGAGGACGCCGCCTTGGTGGATGTGTGGCGCATACATCACCCGGGCCAACGCCAGTTCACGTACACGAGGACGAGGCGCGATGGCTCAGTGACGCAGTCCAGGCTCGACAGATTTTACATCTCTAAGAGCTTTGTGACGTGCGCCATAACGTCTGGCATCAGGGCGGCACCATTCACGGACCACAACCTCATCGTGCTCCGTGTCAGGCTGGAGAGGGCCCGTGAGGGCGCATCCCACTGGCATTTTAACAACTCACTGCTGGAGGATGGCACCTTCTTAGAAATGTTCGAGGACTTCTGGGAAGAGTGGCGAAAAACCAAAACGCAGTTCGACTCTCTCTCTCTGGCCCAGTGGTGGGATATGGGCAAAGTGCACACCAGGCTGTTGTGCCAACAATACACCTGGGGGAGCACCAGACTGAAGAACGCGGACATCACCGACATGGAAGCCCGAGTCCTCAATTTGGAGGGTCGCCTCGCCAAGGACAGTGACCCTGCTCTTCTCCAAGAATACGAGAATAGGGAGCGTCTCAAAAGGCTACAGGAGGAGCAGACGAGGGGAGCATTTGTGCGATCCCGGGTGAAGCTCATCACGGACCTCGACACGGGATCCCCGCTTTTCTACTCCCTCAGCAGGCAGAATTGGAGACGCAAATCCATGGAGTGCCTCTTTGATGGTGACGGTGTCCTGGTGCACGAACTCCAGCAGAAGTCGACCATCATCAGAGACTTCTACGGCAGCCTGTTCTTCCCTGAAGAAACATCGGAACTGGCCCAGGCGGAGGCATGGAGTGGTCTACCCACCCTGGGGGAAGACGGGAAAGAGCTGCTAGAGCAAACGCTCACCAGGACTGACCTTGACGCAGCTGTAAGAGGACTGGCCCCAAATAAATCCCCAGGGTTAGATGGCCTAACAGGGGAGTTTTACGCCGCTTTTTGGCCATCCCTGCGGGAGGACTACAGAGAGGTGCTGGAGGAAGCCTCAGTCACTGGGGTGATGCCTCAGTCTTGGAGGAGGGGGGTGCTCACTTTGCTTCCCAAGAACGGAGACCTGAGGCACCTACAAAACTGGCGTCCGGTCTCCCTCCTGAACACAGACTACAAAATATTGACGAAGGCTCTCTCCCTGTGACTGAAAGGGGTGATTGCACAAGTCGTACACGGGGACCAGTCCTACACCATCCCCGGACGAACCATCCACGATGACATCTTCCTGGTCAGGGACCTCATCGCGGTGTCTCAGAGATTGGGCATCCCAATCACGTTTCTGGCTCTTGACCAGGAAAAGGCTTTTGACAGAGTGGACCACAAGTACCTGCTGGGAACCCTCAAGACCTTGGGTTTTGGGGATGCCTTTGTCCGAACAATCTGCCTACTCTACACCAAGGCGGAGTGCATGATCAAGATCAACGGCGCCCTCACTGCCCCGGTCAAATTCGAGCGAGGAGTGAGACAGGGATGCCCATTGTCGGGCCAACTTTATGCCCTGGCATTAGAGCCTTTCCTGAATCTCATAAGGCGGAGACTCAGCGGCCTGGTGCTGGGGGAACCAAGTGTCAAGTTGGTCCTGACGGCATACGCCGACGACGTCCTCCTCATCCTGCGCTCCCTGGCTGATGTCGCCCTGCTGCATGAGTGCCAGGAGGTCTTTTCGAAAGCCTCCTCATCAAAAATGAACTGGCAAAAGTGCAGCGACCTGCTGGTTGGAGCGTGGGACATGACCGAGTGTCCCGAGAAGGCAAAAGCCATCAATTGGAGCACAACATCGCTGCACCACCTGGGAGTGTTCCTCGGACCAGAGGAGGAACCACCGCAGAGGAACTGGGTCGAGCTGGAGGAGAAGGTGAAGGAGCGGCTGGCCACCTGGAGTCGCCTGTGCAAGTTCCTCACCTTCAGGACAAAGACGTTGGTGGTGAACCAGCTGGTGACATCCATGCTGTGGCACCGACTCTTCTCCCTGTACCCCCCCATGAGCCTCGTCAACACACTTCAGAAGCGAGTCCTCGACTTCTTCTGGTCGGGTGGAGGACACCGGGTCACGGCTGGGGGGTCTGCAGTGCTCCAAGCAACTATTCTACATGGACCTGCAGGGCCTCCCACTGGGACAGCTGCCACCCTTCTACAGAAGCGTCCTGCAGACATGGAGCTCCCTCGCTGTCAGGAGGCTGAACCAACCGCGATCGGCCGAGGATCTGGTCTTCGAACTGATCCTCAGGAACCCACAGACAAAGCTGCCATCCACCACCACCACCCCTGGCATGGAGAGGCGCCTCGCCAATGCGCGGCTCACCAGGATGGGAGATCTGGTGGAGCCTGAAACACGGGGCCGGTGGCTCGGACCAGCAGACAGGGCTGCAGTCGCTCCGGGTGGCTGCCCGGATCCTGGCCGAAGCCAAGGGGGCCTTCTCAGCTGCAGCGGGGAGAACGACCCCCATCGGCGTTGGGGATGACGAGGCCCTCGATCCCCCTCCACCGGAGCTCTCAGTCGTGCCACTGCATCGCCAATGCCGACAAACGAAGACGGATCACAACCTGTGCCGGCTAGAAGACCTTCGCAAATGTAAAGAGGAAGGTGCTCTACTCGTACATGGTCCGGTTCCACCAACAGGACACCCTGAAGAGCCACAAGGACCATGCCTGGAGGAAAGCCCTGCCCTGCGTCTCTCCGGAGAGGCCTCGCTGGAGGCAACTCTACTGCAGACCGACGTACAACCGCATCGGCGACCTCAGCTGGAGCATCGCCCACGGCACCGTCACCACCAACGTCCCCCTGTCCCTGGCGCGCTTCACCGACACGTCCCCAGAGTGCCGGTTCTGCGGTAAAGTGGAGACGGTGGCGCATCAATACGTGGAGTGCAAGAGCCTGGACTCGTTGTTCAAGGTCCTGAGAAACATCCTCCTAAGGTTCAGCCTCCACTTCTCCCCGACGGTCCTCATCTTTGGATACCCGAAGGGCGACGGAACACAACATCTTCAGGGGCTGGTCAACGTGCTCTTCGGCTACACCAAGCTCGCCATATACAGGGCAAGGAAGGTGGCCCTGGAGGGGCAACGTCCAGCCAGTAGCCTGGGCATCTTCCGCGCTCTGGTCGGAGCCAGGGTGTGGCTGGAGTTCCGCCACGTGCGGCTGACCCACGCCATGCCGGCCTTCAAGGAGCAGTGGGCGCTGGAGGAGGCCGTGTGCTCGGTGGCAGATGACGGAGAGCTCTGCATGCAGATTTAAGTTACCCGTCGGAGGCCGTTTGACTGTGGGAAGGGCTGAGTGCAGATGCAGCACCTGTCGTAGTTATAAAGAAAAAAGAGAGAGCGAGAGAGAGCCAAATGGAGTAGGAAGAGAGCGGGCAGAGAGAGAGGGAGGGCAGAGAGGGGGTAGAGAGAGAGGAGAGGCAGAGAGGGGGGTAGAGAGAGAGGGGGGGCAGAGAGAGGGGTAGAGAGAGAGGGAAGGGGAAAGAAAAAAGAAAAAAAATTTTGGGTCTTTCATTTAAAAGGGGGGGGGGGTTACATAAAGCAAAGCATTAAAAAAAACCGAAATGATGAACGGAGCAAAGTGCCGACTACACCGAGCATCTTCTTGTTTCTTCTGATCGTAAAAAAAGAGAGAGTGGAGAGAGAGAGAGAGTGGAGAGAGAGTGGAGAGAGAGAGAGAGTGGAGAGAGGGAGTGGAGAGAGAGAGAAAGAGTGGAGAGAGACTTTTCAGTACTTTATTTCCACTGAAACATTAACAGAAACATTAGTGGAAAAAAACACCTAAACTGAAAATCAATAAAACATCAAACTCTTAACAGCTGTATGTGTACTCTTTGGTTCTATTTGGTAAAGTCACCACGTAGGTAAAAAATAAAACGACAAAAATCACGACGTTTCGGCCACAACACAAGTAGCCTTCTTCAGGCGAAGGAACAGAACTGAAATAGAAATGGCACCGGGATAGAGGCCGTGGAAACGAGGCGGTGCACGGACATCTCCGTGTGCAGCAAAGTTGTTCAAGGGTTTTTTCAATTTGATCAACAATCAAATGTTCTGACATCAGAATGCGACGTGAACAAAATATATTTTTCTCCCGTGCATTTTCAAAAACGAAATGGCGTTGACATGTCAAACACCTGAATGAGTTTTTTTCTTCAAGGATTCTGTTGTCGGTTTACATTAAAGTGCAATGACAGGGTGACACCTGCTGACATCACAGGGTGACACCTGCTGACATGACAAGGTGACACCTGCTGACATCACAAGGTGACACCTGCTGACATGACAGGGTGACACCTGCTGACATGACAGGGTGACACCTGCTGACATGACAAGGTGACACCTGCTGACATCACAGGGTGACACCTGCTGACATGACAGGGTGACACCTGCTGACATGACAGGGTGACACCCGCTGGCCTGGCAAGGGCTTCACGGGTACGGCCACAGAGGTAACAACCAATCAGGGAAGGAGGTGTATCTGGGGCAAAGGCAACAGGTGGGGCTAGCCGAGTTACTCCAGTATCCTGCTCGAAGGTTCCACGAGAGGGCGTGGCCGGAGGCGGGGCCTAGCCACGCCTCTGGCCATGCCCTCTCGTGTAACCTGCTGGAAGGTTCCACGAGAGGGCGTGGCAGGAGGCGGGGCCTAGCCACGCCTGGGGGGATATAAGGGGGAGCGGACCCGGAGCTCGGGCCTCGTGCGTGGGGTCCCGGGTCCTGGCGTGTCGCCGTTCGCCGGCATCTCTCTCCATCGCCGTCACGCCGCCAGCCGGAATCGTGGCCAAGAAGAGCCGGCACAGTGACGAGACGTAACGTGGAGTCATTTGGTGAGACGTGCGCAGCGAGCGAGGTAGCGGCGCGTGGTCCGGTGAGAAGGAGCGAATGAGGACGCGTACGGGGCGACGAGTCAAATGAAGTCAGGGGTGGTCCCCCCCCCCCCCCCCACGAGGGAAAAAGGAAAGGGGGTGGATGGCTGAGTGGAGAGCGTGCGGGAACGTGGAGAGTGAGCGGCCGGGTAATTTGCAGTTTGAACGCCGCAACGGACGTGAGGTTCAGAGCGAACGCTAAGTGAGGGCTCGTGGGTAGAACATCGTCAGCGGTCTGACGAACGCCGCTGCAATGGACGCATGTCGCTACGGGTACATGTCGCTTTTGGTGCAGGTACAGCACGTGGCGACCACCTGCTGGGTCATGGGGAAGGAGCCGGGTTATGCCGAGAGGTCCTGAGAGAGGCGGCTGGGAGGCGGTGTCGCGGCGGGGGCTGGGCGCATTCTCAGAGGATTCGCATCGCTGAGGATGTTGTAGGCGAGCTGACACGCCACCTCCCGTGCTCCCTCCTCGCTGGAGCTCAGAAATGCGGGGAAGATGCCGGCGCCTTCTCCCACCCCGGGAATCGACACCTTATAGAGGAGGCCCGCGGGCATCCCGGGCTCCGAGTGAGCGTGCAGCTCGAAGGTCGGGTAGCTGACGCCGGCGGTCCGGTACAGCATCCACAGCCGCGCCTGCCACGACAGCACGGCCGCCTCTGGCAGCGCCTCGAGAGCCACGGGCATGGGCCGCAGGTGGAGAGGTACCCACCACAGCCACGTGCGTGCCCCCCAGCACCCAAACAGGCTGTGCGCGGCCTTGCCGGTGGCCGTGCACTCCGGCTGCAGCAGGTCTGGCACCACCGCCTCCGTCTCCTCCTCGTCTTCCGTTGTCGCCGCTGCCGCCGCGGCCGCGGCCACCCGTTCCGGGATGGCCCAGTCCACCTTGACGGTCTGGCCCCACGGCCGGAAGGCGATTCGAAGGAGCTTCTTCCGGGCCATGGCGGCCGCGCGATGGCTCCCGTACTCGACGAACGCGTAGCCTCGGTTGAGGGTTTTGTCCCAGCAACAGACGCTCATCTTGACGTCCACCACGCCCTCCGTGGCACCGCTCATCGCCATCATCACCTCCGCTCGCTTCTTGTCTTTTGGCAGCCCCCCAATGAAGAGGCGGCGATTGTCCACGCTGATGCAGACTGCAATGCGGCGTCCGGGACGGATCTCTACCTTGTCGAGTTTCTTGACGGCATCCGTGGCTTGGGCGAGCGTCGCGTAGGTAGCGAACGCGTAGCCGCGGTTCTCTCCGCTATAATCCATCATGAGGTGGAGCTGGTAGAGCTTCCCCACCGTCTCCAGCACGGGCACCAGCTCATCCTCGTAGAGGTCGCGCGGGATCCTCCCCAGAAACACCTCGCAGCCACGGGCGGGAGGGGGCCCCCGCCAGTCGGGCGGCGGTCCGAACCTCCTCTGTCCGTTCTCCCGGACGATGTTGTACCCCGTGCGCAACATGAGGTCCAGCAAGACCTTCATATAGGCCATGCCGAGCACCGGTGGTTTGGCTACTACGGTGGTGCTGGGGCAGCGGCTTGGGGCCCGGTGGAGCCCTTGACGCTCTGCGCGGTCGCCTCGTGCTGACAAAGCCACGGGGGGAATCAACCCCTGAAGAGCCAAATCCCCGGCAGGAACTCGCTCGGGCCCGAACCTACAGGGGATAGGAAGAGAGGGAGAGAGTGGAGACAGAGATGGATGGAGAGAGAGAGAGAGACGCGTTTAAGCAGAGCTACCTATATAAACTCATAATAAAGGTTTTTGGGTTAGATCGCGTTATTTATAAATGTGTCGTAACCCTCCACCACCCGACACAGCCAATCAGCAAAAAAAAGTGTCACGTTGACAAAAGACAAATAATTCACATTAAAACCATCTTTTTGGTTTAGATATGTGGATGACACTTTGGTTGTCTGGCCACATGGTAAAGATACGCTTAATGATTTTCTAAGTCATCTCAATGCACAAAACCCGGCCATCCAGTTCACCATGGCAATGGAGGTGAATAACACACTCCCATTCCTAGATATCTTGCTTGGACATGGCCTAAACGGTAAAATAACACACAGCGTTGACAGAAAGCAAACACACACTGATGCCTATCTGAATGCAGATTCACATCATCATCCAGCTCAGAAATCCTCTCTTATCAAGACGCTCATACATCGGGCTAAAACAGTGTCAGATGGTGAGAGTCTAGTGAGAGAGATCAAACATGTTAAAGACGCACTACGACAGAATGGCTACAATAATGCTCAAATCAACAGAGCACTGAATGCCAAATCACGATCGCAAAGCAATACTGCTGAAAGCGATCAGATTGTTAAAACAATAAAAATTCCATATATCTCAGGAGTAACTGACAAATTAGCCCGTGTTTTGCAAAAGCAAAACATTACAGTAAGATTTGGTACAGTACACAAAATTCAAAAACTAGTATCTTGCACTAAAGACGCATTACCTAAATTATCAACAGAAGGTGTATATCGGATTGTTTATGTAGCAGATGCTATATTGGACAGACGGGACGTAACATCAGCGTAAGACTAAAAGAACATCAGAGAAATATTAAATTATCTCAAACACAACTGTCGGCAGTGGCAGAACATGCTTGTCAACAAGGACACTCAATTCATTTTGATAACGTTGAAGTGTTGTGTAAAACTAATTATTACTGGCAAAGACTAATTAGAGAATCCATTGAAATTGAGAGGAATAAAAATAACTTTAATCGCTCTAACAGCTACAGGCTTAGTGCGGCCTGGAAGCGTATTATTAAATAATACATATTACAATTCCTTATAGGGGAAACACATACTAATTAACGGATTACTAACATAGCATATAATCACTAACACATTACAACTAATTACTAATCTACAACTCATTACTAATCATAACCATTGACTGATTACTATTCGATTATATAATTACAATACCCCCCCTCCGCCTCAAATCACTGCACCTGATATGAGTTAAATGATGACGTCACCCTGCTGCTGCTCTATTTAAGACCGGGAGCAAGTGGAGAGGGCTTTACCATTCTGGCGAATTGCCCGATGATGCTGGATGTAATTACCAGCGAAACGTCACACTACTCAAACTGTAAATGTTGTGGATTCACTCTTTAACACACCGGTGGGCTAAAGTAGTGAACTATTTGTCTTTTGTCAACGTGACACTTTTTTTGCTGATTGGCCGTGTCGGGTGGTGGAGGGTTACGACACATTTATAAATAACGCGATCTAACCCAAAAACCTTTATTATGAATAATATTGGTCGCGAAAGCCTACGTGTTAAACTTTATAAACTCGAAAAATCACAATGAACTTAAAGAGAAACCCAAAAAACTGTGTCCTGACTTTTGGACCGCCTTGTATAATAATCATTACCTCTCACCCCCTGTACACCCCCCACCTCGCAGTGCCCCTCCTCACTCATCCACTCACTCACCGAGTCGCTCACACATTCACCCAACCATTTACTCACCCACTCACTCAGACACTCACCCAATCACTCACCTGCTGGCTCACCCACTCACTCACCCACTCACTCAGCCACTCACCCACCCACACACTCACCCAACCACTCATACACTCACTCGTCCAGTCGCTCACATACTCATCTACACACTCACCCACCCACACACTCACCCGGTCGCTCCCTCACTCACACACTCACCCATTCGCTCACACACTCACACACCCACTCACTCACCCAGTCGCACACACACTCACACACCCACTCACTCACCCAGTTGCTCACCCAGTTGCTCACTCACTCACACAGTAACCCACCCACTCATCCACCCACACACTCACCTAGTCGCTCACCCAGTCGCTCACACACTCACCTCACACACTCACTCACTCACCCACTCACCCACACACTCACTCACCCAGTCGCTCACACACTCACCACCCACTCACCCACCCACTCACCCAGTCGCCCACACACTCACCTCACACACTCACTCACCCAGTTGCTCACCCAGTTGCTCACTCACTCACACAGTCACCCACCCACTCATCTACCCACACACTCACCTAGTCGCTCACCCAGTCGCTCACACACTCACCTCACACACTCACTCACTCACCCACTCACCCACACACTCACTCACCCAGTCGCTCACACACTCACCACCCACTCACCCAACCACTCACCCAGTTGCCCACACGCTCACCCACTCACTCACCCACTCACTCACCTGCTCGCTCACCCAGCCACTCACCCAGCTACTCACTCACAACAATCGCCACTAATTGGCGGTGACGTCACCACCACGCTTGTGCCAGGGTCACGTGGTTAGTGGTAATCAATTGAAGGTGGAGGGGTTAATTAATTGAAGGTGGAGAGGGGCTTAATTAATTAATTACTGCTAACCACGTGAGCCTGGCACATGCGTCGTGGTGAGGTCACTGCCAATTAGTGGCGATTGTTGTGAGTGGCTGGGTGTGTGGGCGACTGGGTGAGTGGGTGGATGTGTGTGGGCGGGTGAGTGAGTGGGTGGTGAGTGTCTGGGTGAGTGTCTGGGTGAGTGGGTGGGCGACTGGGTGAGTGGGTGGATGTGTGAGTGTCTGGGTGAGTGGGTGGGTGAGTGGGTAACCCCTCCACCTTCAATTAAGTAATTGAAGGTGGAGGGGTTACCAGCCCCTCCACCTTCAATTAATTAGCCGCTATGGTGGTCGCAAATGCCCTGAGAGAAGAGGCCGATTGGAATTGGCCCTCCACCCCACAGCACTGTCCACGACAACGTTGCCCGTCCGGCACCACGTGGAGGTAGGGAGTTGTTTTTGTCAGCAACAACAACCGCCATTCGCCACTAAGTGGCGGTGACGTCACCACGACGCTTGTGCCAGGCTAGGTGCACCTTGAGGCCACGTGAAGTGTCACACGCGCACACACACATGCACACACGCACACACGCGCACACACACACAGATCGCTCTCCTTCCTACTTGTCAACTTCCAAGTTAAATTTTTATTTAAAGCTTTCGTGACTGCAGTCATTCATATTCTTAGCTCTTTCGGTAAAGTCACGTTGAAGGGAAACAATAAAATAATAAAATATATATAAAACAATAAAAATTCTCACGTTTCGACCATAACACAAACGGTCATCATCAGGTGTGTGTGTGTACAGGTGTGTGTGTGTACAGGTGTGTGTGTGTACTGGTGTGTGTGTGTGTACAGGTGTGTGTGTACTGGTGTGTGTGTGTACAGGTGTGTGTGTGTACTGGTGTGTGTGTGGTACTGGTGTGTGTATGTGTACTGATGTGTGTGTGTGTGTACTGGTGTGTGTGTGTACTAGTGTGTGTGTACTGGTGTGAGTGTGTACTGGTGTGTGTGTGTGCTGGTGTGTGTGTACTGGTGTGTGTGTGTACTGGTGTGTGTGTGTGCGCAGGCGTGTGTGTACTGGTGTGTGTGTGAACTGGTGTGTGTGTGTGTACAGGTGTGTGTGTGTGTACAGGTGTGTGTGTGTACTGGTGTTTGTGTGTACTGGTGTGTGTACTGGTGTGTGTGTGTGTACTGGTGTGTGTGTGTACTGGTGTGTGTGTGTGTACTGGTGTGTGTGTACTGGTGTGTGTGTGTGTACTGGTGTGTGTGTGTGCGCAGGCGTGTGTGTACTGGTGTGTGTGTGAACTGGTGTGTGTGTGTGTACTGGTGTGTGTGTACTGGTGTGTGTGTGTACTGGTGTGTGTACTGGTGTGTGTGTACTGGTGTGTGTGTACTGGTGTGTGTGTGTACTGGTGTGTGTGTGTGTACTGGTGTGTGTGTGTGTGCAGGCGTGTGTGTGTACTGGTGTGTGTGTGTGTGTACTGGTGTGTTTGTGTGTGTGCAGGCGTGTGTGTGGGGAGCGATAGTGTAGTGGTTAGCGCTACGCTGCTCCTGCTTACGGCCAACACCAGTGACGATTATCTGAACCGGTCCCGGGCCTCCCCTAGGTCGACTCAGCCTCAAATGAGTACCTGGTGCGGTGTGTAAACATCGCCACTAGGGAGACAAAGGCGGTCGGGCGTGGTGCTGGCCACCCACCCCCTCGTGTACCGTTCCGGCCTTCAAACCGACACACCTGATGACGACCGTTTGTGTTATGGTCGAAACGTCGTGAGAATTTTTATTGTTTTATATACATTTTATTATTTTATTGTTTCCCTTCAACGTGACTTTACCGAAAGAGCTAAGAATATGAACTTCCAAGTCGCTTACCCCCACCACCCCCCCGGTTCCTGCCATGACCCACGATCCCTACCGCTCTCTCCGCGTCACGAAGGGCAGCGTCCAAACGTCGTTAACCCCCCCCCCCGTGTGTCCGTGGTGCGTTCCGCATCGTCCCTGTCGCGTCTAAAAATCATCGAAGGCCGCGTCTAAAAAAACTTATAAATACGGCGATTTCTTTGTACAAACTCCGTGGCGATGCATTGCAAGTTGTTGTTGACGTCCCGTGTTAACGTCCGGGCCGCGGCCCTTCATGTCGCGTCTTCACCTCGCCTCTAAAAGTAAAATGTTTTTTCCGCCCGCCTGCGTGTCAGTCCGCGCACGCAACAAACCGTCGTCGCGTTCGCGCGTCAACGAAGCCACGCGGCGTCGCACCACGCGGCGTCGCACCACGCGGCGTCGCACCACGCGGCGTCGCACCACGCGGCGTCGCACCACGCGGCGTCGCACCACGCGGCGCGGTCAGGCCGGAGACGAGGCGGTCGCAGGAGGCGCCCGCTCCGCCCTCTTTAGTCTTCGTCGTTGTCGTCGTCGTTGTTGTTGTTGTTGCCGAGCTCACGCCACCGCTGGGGGCCCCCCCCCTCTCTCTCTCCGCTGCCGCACGCCTCGTCCCGGACACGGCCCTCTCCGCGCCGCGCCCACGGCGGTCGACCGCGCGATAATCGGGCGAAGGCGGCGAGGACGAGACGAGGAGACGAGACAAGGAGACTTGTCCACTCCCGGAACCGGCAGCCCGGAGCTCTCAGCGCAGTTCGACTCGGCCCCCGGCCTGCGCCTCGCCTTCCCGAGCCTACCGGAGGGTTCCAGGGGCTTCCGCGCGAGGTCTTGCCGCGACCCTCGCCCCGGTTCCTCCGCCCTGCCGGCGCGCGGCGCGATGTCACTGCACGAGTGCGGCGCCAGCCGGTGAGGATTTATCGCGTTGTTTTATTTTGTCGATTTATTATTTTATTCTCATTCTACGTGGTGGTGACTTTACCGAAAGAATCAAAGAAGACTTAGCCGGTGGTGTGTGTCGGAGAGCCATGCCGCGACGTTTTACAATCCGAGTATGACCTTTCGCGTGCGATTACGAGCTTCGCGAGGCGACGGCCGGGTTTCCTTCGCGCGAACTTCCTGCGGTGCGCTCGTTCCTGCGGCTTGGGTCGAGGCGAGTCCCACGTGAGGTCCGTCTAAAAAGCGCCGCCCGGAGTGCTGAAACGACGACGGCCGTGCGTTATTTTCTCCTGAAGGGTCGTCCTCCTCAACTCCTCGCCAATAGTAGTGGTGTATGGGTCTCTATGAGTAGTGGTCTATAGGTCTCTATGAGTAGTGGTCTATGTGTCTCTATGAGTAGTGGTCTATGGGTCTCTATGAGTAGTGGTCTATGGGTCTCTATGAGTAGTGGTCTATGGGTCTCTATGAGTGCTTAAACGACGATGGTCGTGCGTTATTGTCAAACGCCCGCATCTCCTGAAGGGTCGTCCTCCTCAAATCCTCGCCAATAACGACGACGACGACCGCCATTCGCCACTAATTGGCGGTGACGTCACCACGACGCTTGTGCCAGGCTAGGTGCACCTTGAGGTCACGTGAAGTGTCGAACGCCCGCTGGCAGGAGGTCACCAGACAGACCCAGCAGGTGCCACGGGTCGACTGAGATGACTGGCTGATGCACCACCTGTGCCCCCTACTGTGCCAACCTGCTGTGCTTTAGCCACCCGGCGCTCCGCTCGTTGTTGTGAGCGTCGCTCCTCCGTCCTCCGTTGTTGTTGGAGGGCGACTACCTCCAACTGCCCAGTAGCATCCTTCACGAGCCTCCTCCACAGAGGCCGATCTTGACACCGCTGGTACCAGTCATCGGCAAGTCCACTCAGCTCCACGTCCTCCTGTACCACATCACTCCATCTCTTCTCTAGCCCGTCCCGTGCCCGTTTAGCCCCCTCGATCCGGCCGAACAAAAGCTGTTTAGGCATGCGGTGTCTGGGCATGCGGTGTCTGGGCATGCGGTGTCTGGGCATGTGGACTGCGTGGCCCAGCCATCACTAAAACCACCTCCATCGTCTCGTCATCAAAGGTAATTCAACGTTCTTTTTAATGGATTATTCATCGCAGTAATTGCTATAAAACATTTACCATTCCCCCCCACACACCACTATGCTCACTCGTACCAGGAACATCAAGTGATTTGTCTTGAAAACGAGGTCTTCACTAATGGTGTAAGGCCTCACACAGTAAACTAAACACATGAAGCAATGTGTTTCATTTCACCAGGTGTAAGGCCACACTGAGCTGCTGTTTAGATCGTTTTTTTAGAAACGACCATGGCCGTCACAAATGACAGCTCAACTTAGTGGCTTATCGTTGTTATCATCACGTGGGAACGTAAAGCAGCGGCCAGATACTGTAAACGCGCAAATGTTGACTTCAAACGTGGAGGGGAAAATCTGAGGGCGCGGAGAAATATCAACAGAACCTGGGGGAGAACACGCATACTCCAAATATACAGCAGCTGGCGTCAGGGTCGGGATCGAACCCACGACTTCCTGTATACCAGGTGAGGGAGTTAACATCTAGCCACCGTGGTGATGATGAGAGAAACACAAATTCCAAAAATACAGCGGGTGTCAGTATCAATCCGACAAAATTATGTATACCAGGTGAGGGGGTTAACATCACCTAGCCACACTGATGATGAGAGAGACGCAAACTACAAAATATACAGCAGACGTCAGGGTCAGGATCGTTTCCACGACCTCCTGTATACCAGGCGAGGTAGTTAACATCCCCTAGCCCCCGTGGTGATGATGAAAGAGAAAGACGCAAACTCCAAAATATACAGCAGCAGGCGTCAGGGTCGGGATGGAACTCACGACCTCCTGTATACCTGGCGAGGTAGTTAACATTTAGCCACAGTGATGATGATGATGGGCAAAAATGTTGTGATTGTTTCAATGCGGTGGATCGCTGCCCGTATCATTCGCCATTGTGTCCGCTCTGCGTGATGATGATGTTGACGACGGTGGTGATGCGCTACGCACGCATTTTAACCTTACCTTCTCTGCCTATTTAAGGCGACTTCACTCTGTGCTGGTTCGCTTTGCTTGGATGTCTATGTGTGTGTGTGCGGTCTGTATTTTAAAATTTCATACTTAACTTGCAATTTAGCAATCTTTGAAATAGCGTAATCAACCAGCCTATGCGTTAATTGTGTTTTGACCGACCGTCTGTGTTGCTTTACATGGTTTCCAAATTTTGCTAAACCCTGTTTGGTGTGATTCTCTCTCTGTGTCCCCTGTTGTATCTGTGTTAGTTCCCCCTACTTGGGTGTCTGTATATGCATCTGAGGTTATGTGTCTCCCCTCTCTCGTAAATGTAGCTCTTCTGTACCTGATGATGCCTGCTTGTGTTGCAACCGAAACGTCGTACGCTATTATGTCATTTTATTATTTCTCATTTATACGTGACTTTACCGAAAACACCAAAGAGTAATAATTCCTGCAGTCACGAAAGCTTCGAATCGAGTCGAAGAGATGCTCGTTTACATTTTTTTCCGTTTAGGCTTTGCCATCGAGACGGACGCAGCGGCGAACGAGCGCGGTGAGGTGCCGGATTATCCCAGTAGCAAAAGTAGCTGCTACGTGTGTATCTACGGGCCGCGCACTTTCAAGGGCCCCGTGCTAATTTATTCGTCTCTGTTGCGAGTGGCTTTGTATGGTGAACTTCTTACGCGCCGTACGTGGCCAAACGTGTGGGTGTAGCCATTTGTCCAGCCGCTGGTATCGGTTGGGTATCTGGTAAACATAGATTTGAAGCTTTTGTGACTGCAAGGATCCACACTCTTTGGTTCTATTCGGTAAAGTCACGTAGGTTAAAAAAATAAAACAAAAATCACGACGTTTTGGCCACAACACAAGCAGCCTTCATCAGGTGAAGGGACCGTACTGTCACGAGGACAGCGCTGGAGTGAAACGCAGCCAAGCTCAGACCGCGACCGCTCATCATTGCCGCGTGGACACCCACCGCGGCCCCAATTGCTCCCCGATATCGCGACGTTGAATCTAAATGCGAAGGGGAAAACCTGGAGGAGCCGCAAGTGTCACGAGGGTTAGGGGTTGTTGAACCCACGACCTCCCGTAGACCAGGCGAGGTTTGTCAACGCAATCGCGTCGGTGTTTGGAGCGGCGGTGCAGCGGTCGGCGCTACGCCGCCGCTACGAACCCGGAGGGAAAAATCCACGCGACCACATGAAGAGAGAGTGTGTACGTGTGTATGTGCGTATGTGTGTGTACGTGAGTGTGTTTGTATACGTGTGAGTGTGTATCTGTGTACGTGTGCGTACGTGTGAGTGTGTACGCGTGAGTGTGTGTCTGTGTACGTGTGTGCGTGTGTCTGTGAGTGTGTGTACATGTGTGTGTACGTGTGAGTGTGTACATGTGTGTGTGTTGTGGGGAGCGGCGGTGCAGCGGTCGGTGCTACGCCGCGCTACGAACCCGGCGATGCGGGTTCGATTCCCGCTCGCGGCCAAAACCACCGGTGACGATTATCCGGACCGGTCCCGGGCCTCCCCTAGGTCGACTCGGCCTCAAACGAGCACCCGGCGCGGCGGCCGGGCGCGGTGCTGGACACCCACCCGCTCGTGTGCCACAGTGCCGGCCTTCGTAGGTGCTGCTGCTCGCTAACGGCACTCGCCCCTACGGCCCGTTGAGGCTACACGGTGGGGGATCTTTGTCTGTGCGTGTGGAAGATCTACTCGGGCGTTTGCAGGCCCCGACGTCGTGCAAAGTTCGCATGGAGCAGGAGACGTGCACCAGGGTGTTCGTGCCGTGATGCCACTTGGCGGCGTGATGGGCCCTCTCGCCGTGATGCCACCAGGTGGCGTGATGGGCCCTCTCGGCGTGATGCCACCTGGTGACGTGATGCAACCTGGTGGCGTGATGGGCCCTCTCGCCGTGATGCCACCAGGTGGCGTGATGTGCCCTCTCGCCATGATGCCACCAGGTGGCGTGATGGGCCCTCTCGCTGTGCTGAAAACGCCTAAAATGCAACTGCGTTATTTGCGAATGTGTTGAGTTTGTGTTACCTCTTGAAGCCGGTAAGTGTGTGAGACTCTATATATCTAAAGTAACGTACCGATGACTGTACTCTACTGTACACCGTTTTGGCAAGAGATTTCCTTCGGCACGGGATTTGTGTTTGTTTTGTTTTCCCTCACGGAGTCCCCGAACGCGCCGTGTGATTACATTACGTGGCGGAGTTAACGCGTTCCTGTCAAGTCAGATCACGAATTGCAGTCACGTTGCCTAATTATTCGTAGAGCAGCCCGCTGCAATTTGTAGCGCCTTGTGAGCAAGCCGCGTTTTTGTTATTGTTGTAATTAATTGTCAGGGGCAAAATGTCTATCGTTGCCAAATGGCACGCGACTGTGATAACCAAAGACACGCAAATCATTAGTGAACAGCACGGTGGCCTTGCAATCGTAATAACATGTATGAAAGGCGACGTTTTGGGCAGTGACCCTTCATCGTAGCACGTGGACGAAACGTTGCCTATTACATGTTTAGACGCATCTATATTTTAACCGCGTGTGTGTTCTCGTCCCAGGGCAGGGCCACTTGACAAATGTTGTTGAGTGTTTAGTTTTCTGACAAAGCTGCCCGAGTTGTGAAGAGCTCTGCTGACACGTGACGGGCGACACGTGTGTGTTCCACAATCACGTCCGTTTTGCGAATTACAAATTCTGTGGGTGACGTGGAGCGATTTAATTAGACCCCCCAAACAAAAAGTGAGTACATTGGATCCGCGGGTGAAAGTCTGACACACTCCGTTACGATGGCACGAGGCAATAAGACAAAGATCCCCCATGTAGCTTTAACAGACTGCTGGGGCAAGTGCTGATAGCGAGCAGCACCTACGAAGGCCGGAACGGTACACGAGGGGGTGGGTGGCCAGCACCACGCCCGGCTGCCTTTGTCTCCCTAGTGGCGATGTTTACACACCGCACCAGGTACTAATTTGAGGCTGAGTCGACCTAGGGGAGGCCCATGACCGGTTCAGAGAATCGTCAGCGGTGGTGTTGGCCGTGAGCGGGAAACGAACCTGTGTAGACGTGTTCGTAGCGCGGCGCTAACCGCTGCGCCACCGCTCCGCTCTCACACACATACAAGCAAATACAAAGGTCCCTGTATAGCCTGCACAGGCTGTTGGGGCAAGTGCTGTCAGCGAGCACCACCTGTGAAGTCCGCCAGAGCTCACGAGCGTTGCCTCGTTAACATCGTCACGCAGCCAGATCGCATGTCGCTGTGTAGACTGTCATCAGCGGTGCTCGCTAGCATCGACACACACACAGCATCGACATTTAATGTCGACCTGCAGTCGATACTATCTATTTACTTAGCCTCTCTAGAGGCTATGTATATAGATAGTATATAGTATATAGATAGTATCTACTGAGGCTATGTAGAGCCTATAGACTATATTCTTGGTTCTTTCGGTAAAGTCACGTAGAAGGGAAACAATAAAATAATACAAATATAAAACAATACAATTGTATTTTTATATTTTTATTATTTTATATAGATAAAAATGTATTTTATATTTTTATTATTTTATTGCTTCCCTTCTACGTGGTGACTTTACCGAAAGAATTGATGACTAGCTGTTACTGCCCGGCTTCGCCCGGGACTTGAATCCACCACGCCCGGCCTCCTTTGTCTCCCCAGTGGCGATGCTCACACACCACACCAGTTACTCGTTTGAGGCCGAGTCGACCTAGGGGAGGCCCAGGAGCGATTGAAATAATCGTCACCGGTGGTGGCCGGGAGCGGGAATCGAACTCGGGTCGCCGGGTTCGTAGCGCGGCGTAGCGCTAACCACTACATACACACACAGACACACACACAGACACACATACACACATGCGCACACAGACACACACACAGACAACAACAACAACCGCCATTCGCCACTAAGTGGCGGTGACGTCACCACGACGCTTGTGCCAGGCTATGTGCACCCTGAGGCCACGTGAAGTGTCGAACGCCCGCTGGCAGGAGGTCACGGGGCAGACCCAGGTGCCACGGGTCGACTGACTGAGATGACTGGCTGATGCACCACCTGTGCCCCCTACTGTGCCAACCTGCTGTGCTTTAGCCACCCGGCGCTCCGCTCGTTGTTCTGAGCGTCGCTCCTCCGCCCTCCGTTGTTGTTGGAGGGCGACTGCCTCCAACTGCCCAGTAGCATCCTTCACGAGCCTCCTCCACAGAGGCCGATCTTGACACCGCTGGTACCAGTCATCGGCAAGTCCACTCAGCTCCACGTCCTCCTGTACCACATCACTCCATCTCTTCTCTAGCCCGTGCCGCGCCCGCTTAGTCCCCTCAATCAGGCCGAACAAAAGCTGTTTCGGCATGCGTTGGCTGGGCATGCGGGCTACATGACCCAGCCATCGCAGCCTTGCCCGCCGGAGGAGCTCACCGATGGGACCTTGCCCAGATCTTTCAAGGATTTGTGAGCTCCTCACACAATCCAGTCTGGTTAAACCCAGGATGGATCGTAGGCAGGCCAGCCTAAATGTTTCTAACCGGCGAAGATGTTCCATTAGGGGGGTCCACGTTTCGCAAGCGTAGAGAAGGGAGGGAATGACCGTGGCCGAGAAGACCTGAAGCTTAGTGCGGAGCGACAGACCAGGTAGCTTCCACACCGCGTTACGCAACCGATGAAAAGATATTGCCGCTCGACTGATTCGGAGTGAGACCTCTGCTGTTAAACTGGAGCCAGTCATAAGCACACTACCCAGGTATGGGAAACTCTCCACTCTCTCCACAACTGCCCCATCACCGATTGGGAGTTGTGGGGGTGGAGTGTCCGATGGTACAAAATACCCAGGCAGGTGCTTAGTTTTGGTGGGGCTGATGGTAAGGCCCCACCTCTTAGTGGCACGCTCCAGTCTCAGCAGCAGCGTCTCCAACTCCTCCAACTCCTCCACAGACACACAACAAAGAAACAAAGATCCCCCATATAGCCTTAACAGACTGTAGGGGCAAGTGCTGTTAGCGAGCACCTATGAAGGCCGGAACGGTACACGAGGGGGTGGGTGGCCAGCACCACGCCCGACCGCCTTTGTCTCCCTAGTGGCAATGTTTACACACCGCACCAGGTACTCATTTGAGGCTGAGTCAACCTAGGGGAGGCCCGGGACCGGTTCAGATAATCGTCACTGGTGTTGGCCGTGAGCGGGAATCGAACCCGGGTCGCCAGGTTCATAGCGCAGCGCGCTAACCGCTACACTACCGCTCCCCACAGACACACACACACACAGACAGCGCGCTAACCACTACGCAGCAATGCGTGACCCTTCCACGTGCGCGGGTCACGTGACAGATTTGACGTCACAGCTCACTTGCCTTGCAAAAATTAAATGCATTTTTGAGCTCCCCCCCCGCCTAAAAAAAACAAAAGTGTATTTTTTATAATTGTTGCACGGTGTACAGTCTGGAAAGTACCCACATGGCAAATGTAAAGTTTGTTGCATGTCTGGAAGTACGCTAAACATTTTGAACAGACACACACAATCACAACTTTGCCTTTTATATGTGTGGAGATAATATGTTGCAGTAGCAAGTAACCATCTCCCGTGGGCTCAACAGATCCAAAACAAAGCGTTCATAACCATCAACAATCAATTCGATGCGGCTCATTTTCAGACCATTACAGAGCTCCATTCCTTCAACAGTTCTGGAGCTTTGATGTAAAGCTGCAGTGACTGCAGTGATTCATATTCCTGGTTCTTTCGGTAAAGTCACCACGTTGAAGGGAAACAATAAAATAATACAATATATATAAAACAATAAAATTCTCACGACGTTTCGACTGCAACACAATCAACGGCAAGAACATTTGTAGTAGTGAGTCAGGACCAGGATGCAGTTCCATATCTCCTATGAAGAACAACATGAAGACTCAATGTTTACATTGGGCGACGATACTTGTAGGATGGATAAAATCTGTTCGGTGGTGGCGCACTTAATAAATATGACTTTTAGGAAAGTGTTTTATTATTTTTTTTCAAATTTTATTGCTGTGGTTTTCACACCTGATGATGACTGCTTGTGTTGCGGTCGAAACGTCGTGAGAATTTTTTTGTTTTATATATATTTTATTATTTTATTGTTTCCCTTCAACGTGACTTTACCGAAAGAACCAAGAATAAATAGTTCTGGAGCTGATAAATTACCTGCCTTTTGCTTTAATCGCTGTGGGTGACTTCATTTTCAGGCCCCTAACCCGTATATTTAATTTGTCCATTGCAGAAGCCTCAGTTACCCTGTTGAATGAACAACTGAATTTGTTCGCCACCTTCGCAAAAGAGCGCCTACAAATTATCCTCAACATTAAAATCGGCCAATATTTCTTTAAATGTGTCCCTTCGATGTGAATATTTCCGTTTCCTCGCCCTTCCTTCACCTCCTTGCTTCTCTTCTTTCCCCCTTCTAGCCCAGTTGCAGCGCAGAAGAAACTCCTCCACCACGGGACTCTCACTTGACACCTTTCACTCGGCCCTCACGTCCCTCCTCTTCTCGACTGCTTCCTCTCTTCCGCTGCCTCCACCCCTACACCGGTGCCTCCACCCGAACCTCAAACCCACTTGCAATCCTCCTCCTCCTCCTCCTCCTCCCTCCTCCCTCCTCCCTCCTCCTCCAACTCCAATTCCTGACCCGGCTCCCACGTGACTTTCTATGTGCACCAGACCACATTCCCTCCCCAGCCCTACGCTGTGCACCTCCATAAGCTCAACTATCTTCTTTGGTTCTCTCGGTAAAGTCACCACGTAGAATGAGAATAAAATAATAAATTTATAAAATACAATAACACAATAATATTCTCACGACGTTTCGGCCACAACACAAGCGGCCTTCATCAGGTGAAGGGACGAGACTGTCTGGAGGACAATGACCACACTGGGAAGCTTGTGTTGTGGCCGAAACGTCGTGAGAATATTATCGCGTTATTTTATTTTATCAATTTATTATTTTATTCTCATTCTACGTGGTGGTGGTGACTTTACCGAAAGAACCAAAGAAGATGAATCCTTGCAGTCACGAAAGCTTTAAATCGAAAAGCTCAACTATCCTGCCGCCAGACCTCTTCCACGATCACCCTTCGCCTCCTCTCACCCACGCACGTGTCACCGCTTCACGCACGTGCCCCGCACCTCGCTCATCCATGCTGCGGCACCGATCGGACACCCTCACTCGCCATTACACTTCCACTTTGTTCCACCTTTGCTACCCCGGACATCGGCTCCGTTCCCATTCAGTCACCGTCCTTACTGACTGCCGTCAGCTCACGTTGTAAAGTGGCCTGGAAAGGGCGCTGTATGAATCCAAAATAGACTACGATATTATCACCATTGTTAAAACTACCTGAACATTTACTAAATACGCAAATTGGTTAACTTTCAGAAAATAAGCTGTTACATCCCAAACAATCAGGCTTCCATGAAAAATATACAGACTCCCTAAATGTTGTTTTTAATAATCCAATGACCACGCTGGGAAGACTGAAAAAATAAAAACTGTCTCTCTTTAGACACAAACATTGTTTCCCAGCTACACTCCATTTAGAGTTGGTAAGGGTTACCGTAATGTCTTAATTTGATTACTGCGATATTATTTATCATTGTGCCTCCCAATACATCGTTCATTAAGCTCAACCCTATATATCATTCTGCTCTGAGATTTGCTCTGGACGCCTCTTATAAAACGCAACATTGAGACCTGTCCAAAGAAGCAGGGGCTAACGACCCTTCACGGTCTCAAGAATAATTAATCAGGCCTTGTTTATTCACAATCTCCTTTGTAACAATTCAGGAGAATATTTGTTGCAGCTGCCGACACCAACGGACGGCAGACCTAACCCGAGGAGCTCACCGTCGCTTCTGTTGAATGTTCCTACTTGAAAAAAATAACCAAGCCTGGGTTCTTTCAGTGGCTTATTTTTTTGGTATGATATCACCACGCGGCTCGATTTACAGTCACAGCTGGGGGCTTGCTGCCGCTTCCGCCCCGGCACGCAGCGCGCACCACGCAGCGCACACCGCCGCGCATTGCAGCACACCACGAATGGCCCCAACGTAAGCGACGCCACGCCCATCAGACCTGACGAAGGGGCGCTCAGTCACGGCGACCGTCCCCTCTTCTGACGAGGAGGA
This sequence comes from Petromyzon marinus, assembly GCF_048934315.1. Lineage (NCBI taxonomy): Eukaryota > Metazoa > Chordata > Hyperoartia > Petromyzontiformes > Petromyzontidae > Petromyzon > Petromyzon marinus. Next base: position 1,303,017 of record NW_027423014.1, read on the forward strand.
GGCTGGCGGGGAGGGGGGTCACGAGAGCAGAGGAGAGTGCAGCAGCAGCGGCGGCGGCGGCGAACATTATAGGTCACCCATGACGCGACCTTTGACCTTTGATCTCCATAAAAAACTGGACCAGATATATTTCCACTGCCTTGGTAACCCTGCCGACAGAGTGCAGTGCTGACCCCCTTTCATAATCAGCAGCCACGACCCATCTACTGATACAGGAACCCCCCCCCTGGAGACTCCACAAGCCATCACCGTCTTTTGCGCAACGATCCATCCGCCTCCGTTGAAGCTGTTCGGTAAATACAAAAAACATCATGGACTTTTCCCACAAAGTTTTACTTCCAATGTTTGTACGGTGTACAGTCTGGAAAGTACCCACATGGCAAATTTCCAGTTTGTTGCATGTCGCGAAGTACGCTAAACATTTTGAACAGACAACACACACAATCACAACTTTGCCTTTTATATATATTTGGAGATGCAGTGAAAAACTTTCCCAAAATCCATCACGCGGTTTCAGTTTTTTTTATTTTCAGTTTGATTTATTTTGGTTATAGTCCCGTGAGCCATTCGGCTCTTGAATCGGGTGCAACCACAGCAAGCGACAAAACAAAAACACGACCAAGAAAATCATCTTACAGTGACTATGTGTGACTGTGCAAACAGCACTCTCATGGCACGCAATGAGAGGGCAAATGTCAGAAATATTCCTGTAAGCCCTCGCATCTTCAACATTAATGTTGCCATAGAAACGTTGTGGGGTTTTTTGCTTCATTGTAAAAAAAAAATGATTATCTGTTATTTTTATTTTATTTTCTATCTATGTGACTTTACCGAAAGAACCAAGAATATTAATTCCTGGAGTCACCAAAGTTTTAAGTCAAAACATTCACACACGTTGACAAAGCCTCACCTTGTGTTGTTGTGGGCAGGTCGCTTCTGATAACAAGAGTGGTATAGCAGCTCAAGCGGGCTTGGCCTGCTAACAAAAGAACGAAAATAAAAACTGCGTGAATATTTACAATAAAACAAAGTTACAAAGTGGCGAGCCGGGTGAAGACAAATTCAACTTAAGCGAGATAATTAAAGTGAACGCAATCAGGTGAGGGCAGGAGGCAAGGCCCCGCGTGGCTAGGCCCCGCGTTGTAAAGTTCCAACCTGGACATCGATTCCCATGCTCGCTGCTACTCAACTGACATCCCTACGAGAGAGAGAGGCTCTACCTTGGTAAACAACAACCACCACCACAACAACCACGACCACCAACACGATGATAATTTCTCACCTCTGATTTCAATGCAAGAGCGAAGCGATCGCTTCCTGTTACTTCGTGACGTCACGCGGCAGCTGCAGGTAACATGACGTCACGTCCAGGGTACAAGATACTCCCCTCCCACGAGCAGCTCCGTAACTGAATAAATTATGTTAATGAGCCCGGGCCATATGTCGAGGGATGGGGGTGTGGGCGCTGAACCCGTCCCAATCAACTCGCGACGGCTTTCACGAACTCATTGTTAATGACCCGCCAGTCACTGGGCGTAGCTTTGCTCAAATAAGGATTGTACCGGAACAGATATCGGCAGTGACCAAGCAGAGGTGACGTCACGCTCAAGGGCGCGGTGTACGGGGGTGGGGTGAATACCTTGGTGACATGACGTCACTAGCGAGGCACACCTCCCCCTGGCGTTTCACAGCGATGAGATCACGCTGAGTGGTGACGTCACAGTGCGAGAATGGAGTTTAAGTTGATTTAGATTCATTTTCCTTTGCTCCATCTCTTGAACAGAGACCCCTTGCGTGCGTGAGCTCGGCAACTACAACGTGGACATTACTGTGTGTACACACTGTTTCTGTGTGTACACACTGTGTGTGTGTACACTATAGTGTACACACTGTGTGTGTGTACACTATGTGTACAGACTGTGTGTACAGTGTGTGTGTGCACACTGTGTGTATACTGTGTGTGTGTGCACTGTGTGTGTACACTGTGTGTATACACTGTGTGTGTACACTGTGTGTGTGTACACACTGTGTGTGTGCCTGTATCTCTGTGTGCCTGAGTCTCTATGTGCCTGTGTGTGACACCTGATGATGATTGCTTGTGTTGCAGTCGAAACGTCGTGAGAATTTAATTGTTTTATATTTTTGTTATTTTATTGTTTCCCTTCTACGTGACTCTACCGAAAGAACAAGAATAAATATCAGCTCTATGTTTTCAAGTAAATACATTTTGGGTAGTGAATAAATTATAGTCTAAATAAGCTAGACATGACGAATTGTAGGCAACCATAGTTATAATCAAAGACATTTTTAAACAATCACGTGGTCCCTGTAGTCGCCATTAGAGACACAAAATCTGCTTGAAAACAGTTCATCAACATATATGAATACATTGATTCGAATAAGCAGAGTAAATTTCCTATTAATGGCATGCCGGCTATGTGTCAGTTTTCGATATCAACATCACCTTGTAAAAGAATAACATTTAAAATATAAGCGCACAACTTTATCTGTGATGAACGCTGCACTTTGTCGTTTTCCTGCAGGGGGCGCTGTAAACCTACACGCACCCCCTGCATGCGAACGACGGAGGCGCAGGGACAGACGCTCGGTTACGTTGGAATCGATCTGCAGACGGCCAGCAGCTCCGTGTCGCCTTATCTCGATCCCGCGATCCCAAACAGGTGAAAGTCCGCATCGAACTGAACCCCCGGCAAGGCCGTCTACTTAACGACGAGAGAACATTCACACGAAATGTCCTTTTCAACGAAGCCTTCCACATGTAAAATGAACTTTTAATGAAGAAATAATGTAAATAAAAACACAATTCAAAGATGTTTCATTTTAAAACTTCAAAACGGAGCATGGGGTACTTGCGTGAATGCGTCCTTCGTGTGCAAATGTTGTGACTTTCCTGGCCTGAAGGCCGTCAATGTGTTGGACCATTAAATGGTGCACAGCGTCTCAACAACAGCAGTGGGGTTTGCTTCAACCGATAGGTACGAACATCCAAACGTGAATCAGCAAGGAGCATTTCTAGTCCTAGTTAGACAAAAATCAACGTCAACACGTAGACAAAACTACAATTCGTGTTGTAGAGAATGTACCTCCTCCTATACGTGTAATTTTTAAGTGGTACGCCTTGTAACTGATGAATGATCCGAGCGTGCTCCCTATTTCAAAGACAATGAGTTTCTCCAGAGGCAGACGCTTCGTGAAACACAAAAGTACCCTTTGACCTGTATCACAAGAACAACGGGTCTCACCCGAGTTCTCTGTACAGGTTACTTCCAAAACACACACACACTTTGTCCTAACATCACTTATTCAATGTTTGACCCTCAGACAAAATGTCACATGTACGCGCACAATCAGACAAGTATTCATTCTAAATCATTGACGGGCATATTAACATTGAATTACTGCAGCGAAATTGACTGCATCACGTTACATCGTATTAACAAGAAGTTATTTTACAAATACGCACCGTTTGCTTAACCGTGTATGTACAACGTACTATTGTTGCGTCATTCAAAACGAGTAGGCCGTTGCATGCTGGCGTCTGGGTCAAAATGTAGCAAATTCAAACCATTACGCTAAAAATAATAAATCACGGCGCTTCGATGGCAACACAAGCAATCGTCATCAGGTGGGACAAGCAAGCAACAAGAAGAAGAAACTGCTGGAGTAGGCGCCTACTACTTCAGCAGTTTCTCTTGCTGTGGTTGTCCCACCTGATGACGATTGTTCGTGTTGCGATCTAAACGCCGTGATCTGTTGTGTTTCTACCCACGTGGTGACTTTACCGAAAGAACTCAAGAGTGTGGATTCCTGCAGTCACGAAAGCTTCGAATCAAGATTACCTACAAACTACACAACTGAGATGATGCATCAATCATCACCCCCTACTGACAGGCTCTTGTCCACATGCAGGCTGGTGCAGGGCCACCACCGTATGCCACACAGGAGCAGCTGCTACATGGGGATGCTCTTCGAGTGTTTCAGACGAGGTACGACACAAATCTCCGTGTTGCTGAGGCGGTTAAGCAAGCACCGTGTAAATGCAAATATTATAACATAGTGAATGCTTGGGAGCTTATTGTCTCTCGCTCCTGGTGAGAGATTGACCCAACCCACAGGTCCACAAAGACTGGCCGCTCTTACTCTGCAGGATGAACCTAGGAGCTGAGTGTTCAACTTCACATTCTTGTCATTAAAGGCCTATCACAAAGGTGCATCTATTGTAGCGACATTGTCTCTGGCTTACACATCTACCGGGTCTCCACTTGACTTTGTATTGTCTAGGAAGTCCACCCACACCTCCACTTCCACAAACTGCTGGGAGTTGCCTCGCTCTGCCTCACAGTCAGAATTCTCCTCCTGCTTCACGTTGCCTCCATCGATGTGAAGGTCCCATTTTGGAGTTTTATCTTCATCTTCACATTTCACCTTCACTTCTTCACTCTTCACCATCACCTCTTCCCTCTTCACCATCACTTCTTCCCTCTTCACCATCACTTCTTCCCTCTTCACCATCACCTCTTCATATTTCACCTCGATACCTTTAAAAGTGTCCAAGCTGGGATTTTCTTCCGGTTCTTGTTTCAAGAGGGATGGGCTTATTGTGGCACTTTCACTTTCACAAGCTGATTTCAGACTCCACTCCTTGTGGATCTTCTGATGCTTCTGTGTTTTCCGGTGTTCTATAAGATGTGGTTGCTGTGCAAACGCCTTCTCGCACGGAGTGCACCTGAAGGGTTTCTCTCCCGTGTGTTCTCTGGTGTATTACAAGAGTAGATGAAAGTGTAAACGCCTTCCCACACAGAGTACACTTGAAGGGTTTCTCTCCCGTGTGTGTTCTCTGGTGTAATACGAGATTATATGACTGTGTAAACGCCATCCCACACATCGTACACCTGAAGGGTTTCTCTCCCGTGTGTGTTCTCTGGTGTATTACAAGAGTAGATGAAAGTGTAAACGCCTTCCCACACAGAGTACACTTGAAGGGTTTCTCTCCCGTGTGTGTTCTCTGGTGTGCTACAAGAGCAGATGACTGCGCAAATGCCTTCCCACACACACTGCACTTGAAGGGTTTCTCTCCCGTGTGTGTTCTCTGGTGTTCTACAAGAGCAGATGACCGTGCAAATGCCTTCCCACACACACTGCACTTGAAGGGTTTCTCTCCCGTGTGAGTTCTCTGGTGTGTTACAAGAGTAACCGACTGTGAAAATGCCTTCACACACACACTGCACTTGAAAGGTTTCTCTCCCGTGTGTGTTCTCTGGTGTATTTTAAGAGCAGATGGCCATGCAAAAGCCTTCCCACACACACTGCACTTGAAGGGTTTCTCTCCTGTGCGAGTTCTCTGGTGCCGTGTCAAATTTCCAGTCCGATCCGTGCTGTATGCACGCTGGTCGCATTGTTGACTTGTCGTACCGAGCTGTGCCGACTGCCTTTGCTCCATCAGACCAGCGTCAGCTGCAGACAGAAAAAAATAATATCCACACCATCGACACGTTAGTGTCGATGCACAGAGGAATGCATATATACAGTCACATGTGACTTACACGTCTATACTTATTCATATATTCAGGATGTAGTAAAAAAGTGTCCCAAATTCATCACAGGGCTGTTATGGCACACAATGAGAGGGCAAATGGTCATAAACATGCCTGGAAGCCCTCGTATCTTCAAAATGAATGTTCACCCAAAACTCTAAGCACACAATTTCGGCTGTCTGGCTAAAAAAGGAATATTTATGAGAGCTAAATTCAGCTGACATAGCAAAGGGTGTTGAAAACAATACTATTTGTGTAATGCAGAAATGCATAAATCAACGTTCAATCGCAACTTAGAGGTGTGAATCCAGGCTCAGATGTCCTTGAATGCTGGGATGAACAGTTCTGACTTCAGCTGCATGTGCGTGCTGTGTTCACCTCCTGTTTCCATTCTTATAAAAAGTTCCAGAGGAAAAAAAAGTAAACTATTGTTATGCTATAACCTCCGTGTTCAACAGAGTTAATAGACCTTACTGCAAACACAAACTGTACACTGTCACTGGGTAAACAGGCGGTGGCGTGTCTAGAATCACGCCTGGCCACCTTCATCTGCTTGGCATAAATGCTTCCTCACTCCACCAAGTAATTAATCGAGGATCAACGAACACAGCCGAGGCTAACTGGAGTTTGCGTGTCTCTCTCCGTGGTGAGATGTTAACTACCTCACCTGGTATACAGGAAGTCGTGGGTTCGATCCCGACACGGACGCCTGCTGTATATTTGGAGTTTGCGCGTCTCTCCGTATAGCGTCTTTGACCGATAGACATTGACACACGTATTCTTGTTTCTTTCGGTAAAGTTACGTAGATAGAAAATAACAATAATTGATAATAGAATTTCATTAAAGACTTGTGTTGCGATCAAAACGACGTGGGTTTTTTGCTTTATTTACAATTATTAATTAATTTTACAATGTTATTTTCATTTTATTTTCTATCTACGTGACTTTACCGAAAGAACCAAGAATATTAATTCCTGCAGTCACCAAAGTTTTAAGTCAAAACATTCACACACGTTGACAAAGCCTCACCTTGTGTTGTTGTGGGCAGGTCGCTTCTGATAACAAGAGCGGTATAGCAGCTCAAGCGGGCTTGCCCTGGAAACAAATAAAAATTGCGTGAATATTTACAATAAAACAAAGTTACAAAGTGGCGAGCCGGGTGAAGACAAATTAAACTTAAGCGAGATAATTAAAGCGAACGCAATCAAGCGAGGGCAGGAGGCAAGGCCCCGCGTGGCTAGGCCCCGCGTTGTAAAGTTCCAACCTGGACATCGATTCCCATGCTCGCTGCTACTCAACTGACATCCCTACGAGAGAGAGAGGCTCTACCTTGGTAAACAACAACAACAACCACCACCATGAGAATTTCTCACCTCGGATTTCAGTGGAAGGGCGGATCGGCAGCCTCCTGTTACCTTGCGACGTCACGCGGGTAAGCAGGTAACATGACGTCACTTCCAAGGTAAGAGACACGCCCCTCCCATGAGCAGCTCTGTAACTGAATAAATTATGTTAACGAGCCCGGCCCATATGTCGAGGGATGGGGCGTGGCTGCTGAACCCGTCGCAATAAACTCTCAACGGCTTCAACGGAAACATTATGTTAATGAACCGCCAGTCATTGGGCGTAACTTTGCCCAAATAAGGATTGCCACTGGATTGATATCGGCAGTGACCCAAGCTGAGGTGACGTCACGCTCAAGAGCACTGTGGACGGGGTTGGGGGAATGTGAATACCTTGGCGACATGACGTCACTAGCGAGGTACACCTCCCGCTGGCACTTCATGCCGATGAGGTCATGCTGGGTGGGGACGTCACAGAGCGGGATTGATTAATTTTCCATTGCCCCCTCCCTTGGGTGTGTGAACTCAGCAACAACGTGGACATTATTGTGTGTACGTACACACTGTGTGTGTGTGTAGTGGGGGCCAAAGGCGGTGCATTGGCCAGTCATCTCAGTCAGTCGACCCATGGCATCTTATCATCAATTAATTTTTTACATTTTTTTATTTTTATTTGTTATTTGTATTACATTTTTTTATTTTTAAATCTTTTATTTAGTTTATTTTTTGTTTTCTATCTACATGACTTTACCGAAAGAACCAGGAATATGGTAGCGCATTCTCTATTTGTTGCAGAGGTTCAAAGTTCAAATCCGACAGGCACACCTGGCTACCCCTTTAACATTCACCACAATATGCGCTGTTCTGTTTCACGGCGGATGTCAAACAGAGTATTGTGTCACTCACAACGCACAGGTCATTGCATGTTCGTGTCACGGTAAAAATTGTGGCAAATTCCAGTAACACTATCCAGAAACTCCACAGGGAGATGACGCGTCAATGATTGCCCCCTACCGACAGACTCATGCCACGTGCAGGCCGGTGGAGGGCCACCTTGTGCCACACAGGGGCAGCTGCCACTAGGGGCGCCCTTCGATTGTTTGAGATGAGGTTCGATACAAAACACCGAGTTGCTGAGGCAATTAGGAAAGCGACTTATGAGTGCAAATATGTTGTTTATAACGTAGTGAATGCTTGGGAGCTTACTTATCTCTCGCTCCTGCTCACAGATTTACCCAGCCCACAGATCTTACATATGAAAAGCTAATGGTCAGTGAGGTCAGCAGCACTGTAGGTTCTGGTGTCAAGGACATGGGCCTGCATTCGCTGGTCCACTGCTATATAGTCCAGCGGATGTTCTTGCTTGGACCCAGCGTGAATCCATGATGCTGTCTGGATGCATATATGCCAGAACAGCGTGTTGGCAATGACAAGCCCAAAGGCTGCACAGAAGTCTAACAGCCTCCTACCGTTGTTATTGAGTTGATCTGGCCCATGCCTTCCAATCGCTCCAGACCAGGTGCCAGCATCATCACCAACTCGGGCATTGAAGTCACCCAACAGGATGACTCTATCCCGAGGGGCCACTTTTAGCTAACACCTGTCACAGGAGGTCATAGAAGGAATCTGAATCCACGGGCATGCCTGCATCCCTCCACTGATGTTCATCTTCGGTGGGGGCGTAAGCAGCCACCACCACCACCATTCTCTGCCTCCTGTTTATGGGGAGGTGAGCCCAAAGTAGCCTGGGGCTTACAGCTTCCCACACCTCGCCGCCACCTTCCCACGCCGCCTTCATTCTTTTTTTCAGAATAAGAGCCACTCCTTGTTGTTTGGCATTCTCCTGCCCCGAGTGGAGGACTCTGCACCCCTCATGATGATTGGAGTCAGAGCCGGTCCACTGGATCTCCTGAATGCCACAGAGATCCAGGCAGTACCGGTCCAGCTCTGTGCAGAGTAGTAGCCTCTCCTCCACGTGGCCACTCTCAGTGACTTTTTGCCATTTCTAGAGGAACCCCAAGGGTAAGGATTCAGGCATTGCTGCTCACAATGTTATCGTCTGGCATCACAACCACCAACAACACACCTGTATTTGAATTGCAAGTAACTTTAATGAACACAACGCAACCCAAACAGCCGTTCGTTTGAAAAACATATCCTAAAGAATCGTCACTGGGTGTTGGCTGTGAGCGGGAATCAAACTCGGGTGGTCATGTTTGTAGAGCAGCGCACTAACCGCTAGACTACCGCCACACACGTTACACACACAGTGTACACACACACGGTACACACACACAGTACACACACACACACAGTGTACACACACATGGTACACACACACAAAATACACACACACGCACAGTACACACGCACGCACAGTACACACACACAGTACACACACACACGCACGGTACACACACACACGCACGGTACACACACACACGGTACACACACACGCACAGTACACACGCACAGTACACACACACGCACAGTACACACACACGGTACACACACACACGACACACGCACAGTACACACACACGCACACTACACACACTCGCACAGTACACACACACTCACGGTACACACACACACAGTACACACACGTACGCACGGCACGCCCACACTCCTTCAGTCACGTGACTAAGGTTGACGCGCCGCCCCGTCTCCCGAGGTGACCTCTTGGCTCTCTCGTCTCTCCTCGACACGTAGATTCATTTCTTACTCTTACCTAGAAGCGTCATTGTCTGTCTGTGTCTGTGGACGCAACTTGCGAGGAATTGTACTCAAAAACTGTGAGTTTACGTTTCAAATAAAGTGCCCAGATACCACGCGATAAGCCCCGTGGTGAGCCAGTGCTATTCCTATTTCCAATCCGTCAACTTGAAAGTAGTTAAATTAACAATTTATTACCAATCTCCATATATACCAAAGGCAAAGTTGTGAATGTGTGCGTCTGTTCAAAATGTTTAGCGTACTTCCCGACACGCACCAAGCTTGAAAGTTGCCATGTGGGTAATTTCCAGACTGTACACCGTGCAAACATTATAAAAATAGACTTTTGTATATTTTTTGGGGGGGGCGCGCAATAATGTATAAGCTTGAAAACACCACGATACATAGGACTTACTTTGATTAGAATCTTGGAATTGATTGTGTACATGTTGAAATTGTTAAATGAACATTTTGAGTACACTGCTGTTTTAATAAATGTTCATGATTCTGAGAATATAAGAGTAATTCTGAGCATCATAACGACTATATTGGAATTGTCATCATGAATGGGGGTACAATGATTTTTTTTATAAGAATAGGAATGCAGTTTTGAGCATGACTATTCATATTTCAGACTCATTTATGACAATAGATTCACGATTAAATTGCGATTTTGTTTTGCTCATCAATCAGGATACTGTTAATGATGCGCATGCCCATAAATTGTTGAAATGACTAGAAATGCAAGTTGTGTATACTCTCCAACCCCATTCCTCTACCTACCCATTCCCTTGACGGGCTCCGTGCCCACTTAAACCCATGACGATGGCGGTGATGATTCCACCTCTCGCTGTAACAATCAAAGCACCTCCAACTTCTGAATGGAAAGTTGCTGCTTGGTGTAACGCCAAAACACATCAACGCCGCTCCCAAGCCCGCCCTACGTTAGTTACATCGTTAGGATCAACAAAATAAAAAGTTCCACAGAGGAAACTAAAATGACATTACGCAATCCCCAAAGTCGCACGCGGTAGGCTACACGACTCGGAGAACAACGTCAGACTTCAAGACTTGCATCGCCATCATCATCATCATTTTTCGATTTCAAGCTTTCGTGACTGCAATGATTCATCTTCTTTGGTTCTTTCGGTAAAGTCACGTAGAATGAGAATAAAATAATAAATTGTTATTTTATTTTATCAATTTATTATTTTATTCTCATTCTACGTGACTTTACCGAAAGAACCAAAGAAGATCATCATCATTCTTCCTCTCCACAAGTCATCGCACGTCAATATTCAACAAGCTGCACACACGTGCAAGTAACCTCTCGACCTGCCACCTGCACAGTTAACACGATCAGACCCGGGGGTCAAATTAAAATTGTGTCTTTGGTGACGTATTACAATCGGTGTAATTTTAATGATATACGTACAGCAACTGCTGTACGTACATCGAATTATATCATTGACAACGGGGTCCGCTTTTGCACAGAAGAGGGGCACTTCCGAAGGGATTGCCCCAAACCGACGACAGCAAGGGTCAGAGAACAGAGTGGGGCTGAGGGAGGCAGCAAGAGCCTCCGTTGCAACGAGGCCCCCAACAGCCCACACCGGACCCGACAGGCATTGCATTCTCCCACACCTGAGGTCGTGGGCCCCAACATCGCCGCCTCGCGTGGCAAATCACAAGAGGAAAAATACAGACGGACCCAGATCGCGAGGGTCAAATGCAGAGGAGGAACACCTCCTAGACCTGTCTACAGGAAGGTGATGGGCTCAGTGAACGAACCTCCAACCAGAATTCACAACCTTTAGAATATGAGGGCCATCCGGCCAGTATTTGTTTGCTCCACTAGCCTAGACCAGCGGCTCTGCTCCCGTGGCCTCACGGCGGGAAGGGGAGTAGAGTCAAGGACGTTAACGCGTGGGGGAAAACGCGGAATGGTAAAGGAGAAGACAGGAAAGAATGGGAAATAGGAAAAGGATGGAAAAAGAACGGAACAGCAGAAGCCAAGGGTTGGGAGAGGTGAGGATATTGACGCAGAGGCTGCATCGATAGTGGAGGGATTCAGAGTGGGGGTGGCCAGAAGAAGGCATGAGATTCACGGGAGCCTTGACCTGATTTAGATTTCGAGATGTTACAGCGAATCTTTTGCATATATCATATAAATGATACCTTCAGTGAGTCTTACACAAATCAGTGCGTTGCATTGTGAGTGTAATGCATTTTTTGTAATCGATGCTTCGTTACCACGATCCGGTTTTTATTTTAATGCATCGACATTGCGAGAGCTGATGAGGTAATTACTGACCATGTAACCTCGTATTTTCACTCTGTCTATGCTGTTATGTGCAATCCAAAGGTTGAACACGAAATTTAACACTCTTCTGAAATTCGTGGTTCGCCAGGAAGTGTCTAACTGTGTTGTTGGCCTGACTGGATGTGCTTCACATGTTTTTTCAGGTTTGTTGAATTCTCGTCTCTCATCTTTTTGTTGTATTTACCTCCGTGATTTGTTCTTGACACCTGATGAAGATCGCTTGCGTTGTGATCGAAACGTCGTGATTGTTTTTTGTTTTAACATAATTTTCTTGTATTTCTACATACGTGACTTTACCGAAAAAACCAATGAGTAATTTTATGCAGTCACGAAAGCTTTAAAACTTTATTATCACACTTCTACGGGGAAGTTACCGTTGTAATTATGTGTAAGATGTGCCATTTTTTGAGCTGCCGTTTTGTATTTAAAAAAGGTGGTCATTTTTTGAGCTGCCGTTTTGTATTTACAAGAGGTGGTCCTTTTTTCAGCTGCCGTTTTGTATGTGTAAGATGTGCGTGTTTGAGCTGCCGTTCTCGCCCTGGCCCCTCCCCCCCTCCAACCGTATTTCCTATTTAAGCTTCTGTTCATCCATCCGGCACCCCTACCCTCTCTCTGCCTCCGTGTCTGTCTTTCCTCCCTCCTTACCTCTTGGTGGACTTGTATATGTATTTCTACTGACCGTGTACCTCCTATTTTTCATTCTATCTATGCTGGTATGTGCAATCCAAAGGTTGAACACGAAATTTAACACTCTTCTGGAATTCGTGGTCGGCCAGGAAGTGTCTAACTGTCTTCTTGGCCTGGCTGGATGTGCTTCACATAATGTTTTTTCAGGTTTGTTGAATTCTCCTTACCTCTTGGTGGACTTGTATATGTATTTGTACTCACCGTGTACCTCGTATTTTTCATTCTATCTATGCTGCTATGTGCAATCCAAAGGTTAAACACGAAATTTAACACTCTTCTGAAATTCGTGGTCCGCCAGGAAGTGTCTAACTGTGTTGTTGGCCTGACTGGATGTGCTTCACATAATGTTTTTTCAGGTTTGTTGAATTCTCGTCTGTCATCTTTTTGTTGTATTTACCTCCGTGATTTGTTCTTGACACCTGATGAAGATCGCTTGCGTTGTGATCGAAACGTCGTGATTGTTTTTTGTTTTAACATAATTTTATTGTATTTCTACATACGTGACTTTACCGAAAAAACCAATGAGTAATTTTATGCAGTCACGAAAGCTTTAAAACTTTATTATCACACTTCTACGGGGAAGTTACCGTTGTAATTATGTGTAAGATGTGCCATTTTTTGAGCTGCCGTTTTGTATTTAAAAGAGGTGGTCATTTTTTGAGCTGCCGTTTTGTATTTACAAGAGGTGGTCCTTTTTTGAGCTGCCATTTTGTATGTGTAAGATGTGCGTGTTTGAGCTGCCGTTCTCGCCCTGGCCCCTCCCCCCCTCCAACCGTATTTCCTATTTAAGCTTCTGTTCATCCGTCCGGCACCCCTACCCCCTCTCTCTCTGCCTCCCTGTCTGTCTTTCCTCCCTCCTTACCTCTTGGTGGACTTGTTCAAGTGCACTGTGTGTGGGAAGAAATTTTCAGGTTCATTTGCTCTTAAAACACACCAGAGAACACACACGGGAGAGAAACCCTTCAGGTGCAGTGTGTGTGGGAAGACATTTTCATGGTCATCCGCTCTTTAAACACACCAGAGAACACACACAGGAGAGAAACCCTTCAAGTGCAGTGTGTGTGGGAAGACATTTTCAGATTCATCTACTCTTAAAAGACACCAGAGAACACACACAGGAGAGAAACCCTTCAGGTGCAGTGTGTGTCGGAAGACATTTTCACAGTCATTTGCTCTTAAAAAACACCAGAGAACACACACGGGAGAGAAACCTTTCAAGTGCAGTGTGTGCATGAAGGCATTTGCACAGTCATCTGATCTTGTAAAACACTGGAGAACACACACAGGAGAGAAACCCTTCAAGTGTGCTCTGTGCAGGAAGCCGTTTGCAGATTCATCAAATCTTCGAAGACACCAGAGAACACAAAAGCATCACAAGGAGCGGAGTCGGCGTCTGAAATCAGCTTTTGAAAGTCAAAGTGCCGCAATGAGCCCATCATGAAACAAGAACCGGACGAAAATCCCAGCTTGGACACTTTTAAAGGTATAAAGGTGAAATATGAAGAGGTGAAGGTGAAATATGAAGAAGTGATGAGCGAAGAAGTGAAGGTAAAATGTGAAGATGACGATTCAACTCCAAAATGGGACCTTCACATCGTAAAGCAGGAGGAGAATTCTGACTGTGAATCAGAGTGAGGCAACTCCCAGCAGTTTGTGGAAGTGGAGGTGTGGGTGGACTTGCTCCTAGACAATACAAAGTCAAGTGGAGACCCGGTAGATGTGTAAGCCAGAGACGATGTCGCTACAATAGATGCACCTTTGTCACAGGCCTTTAATGACAAGAATGTGAAGTTGAACACTCAGCTCCTAGGTTCAACCTGCAGAGTAAGAGCGAGCGGCCAATCTTTGTGGACCTGTGGATTGCGGAGATCTCTGACCAGGAGCGAGAGCCAAGAAGCCCCCAAGCATTCACTATGTTACAATAATTGCTTTTACACGGTGCTCACTTAATCGCCTCAGCAACTCGGAGTTTCGTATCTCGTCTAAAACACTCGAAGAGCATCCCCAAGTAGCAGCTGCCCCTGTGTGGCACAGGGTGGTGGCCCTGCACCGGCCTGCATTTATTATTTTTTCCGCCTGACGACGACCACTTGTGTTACGATCCAAACGTCGTGATCTATTATTATTTTGTCTGCCTACGTGACTTTACTAAAAGAACTAAAGAGTATGTGAACAAGAGGCTGTCAGTAGGGGGCGATGATTGATGTTTCATCTCAGTTTTGTAATTTGTCGCTAATGTTTAGAATTCGCCAGCATGCAATGGCCTACAAGTTGACGCGCCGCCCCGTCTCCCGAGGTGACCTCTTGGCTCTCTCGTCTCTCCTCGACACGTAGATTAATTTCTCTTACCTAGAAACGTCATTGTCTGTCTGTCTCTGTGGACGCAACTTGCGCGGAATTGTACTCACACACTGTGGGGTTTACGTTTCAAATAAAGTGCCCAGATACCACGCGATAAGCCCCGTGGTGAGACAGTGCTATTCGTAGTTCCAATCCGTCAACTTGAAAGTATTTAAATTAACAATTTATTACTAATCTCCATATATATCAAAGGCAAAGTTGTGATTGTGTGTCTGTTCAAAATGTTTAGCGTACTTCCCGACACGCACCAAGCTTGAAATTTGCCATGTGGGTAATTTCCAGACTGTACACCGTGCAAACATTATAAAAATAGACTTTTGTATAATTTTTTTTGGGGGGGCACGCAATAATGGATAAGCATGAAAACACCACGGTACATAGGACTTACTTTGATTAGAATCTTGGAATTGATTGTGTATATGTTGAAATTGTTAAATGAGCATTTTGAGCACACTCCTGTTGTAATAAATGTTCATGATTCTGAGAATAAAATTGTAATTCTGAGCATCATAATGACCATATTGGAATTGTCATCATGAATGGGGGTACAATGATTTTTTATAACAATAGGAATGCGGTTTTGAGCAAGAATATTTATATTTCGGACTCATTTATGACAATAGATTCACGATTAAATTGCGAATTTGTTTTGCTCATCAATCAGGACACTGTTAATGATGTGCATGCCCATAAATTGTTGAAATGACTAGAAATGCAAGTAGTGTATACTCTCCAACCCCATTCCTCTACCTACCCATTCCCTTGACAGGCTCCGTGCCCACTTAAACCCATGACGATGGCGGTGACGATTCCACCTCTCGCCGTAACAATCAAAGCACCTCCAACTTCTGAATGCAAAGGTGCTGGTTGGTGCAACGCCAAAACACATCGTCAACGCCGCTCCCAAGCCCGCCCTACATTAGTTACATCGTTATGATCAACAAAATAAAAAGTTCCACAGAGTAAACTAAAATGACATTACGCAATCACCAAAGTCGCACGCGGTAGGCTACACGACTCGGAGAACAGCGTCAGACTTCAAGACTTGCATCGCCATCATCATTCTTCCTCTCCACAAGTCATCGCACGTCAATATTCAACAAGCTGCACACACGTGCAAGTAACCTCTCGACCCCCGCCACCTGCACAGTTAACGCGATCAGACCCGGGGGTCAAATTAAAATTGTGTCGTCTTTGGTGACATATTGCAATCGGTGTAATTTTAATGATGTACATACAGCAACTGGTGTACGTACATCAAATTATATCATTGACAACGGGGTCCGCTTTTGCGGTATCTGCGTTCGGTCTTTTAATTATATAGATACGTAGTCAGTTCATTAATATGGGGTTCCTCTATAAGGAATTGTAATTGTAAAATGTATTACTTAATAATACGCTTCCAGGCCGCACTTAGCTTGTAGCAGTCAGAGCAGTTAAAATGACTGTACATGTGTAGGTATAAAATAAATTAAATTTAAATTAAATTAATTTTATTTATTAAAACATTTAATTTAACGTAGGTATAAAATAATTTTAAATAAATAATTCATAAAAAAAGATTAACGTAGGTATAAAATAAATTTCATTTAAATAAAATAAATTTAATTTATTACAAATTTAATTTAACGTAGGTATAAAATGAAATAATTTATTTTAAAAATTAAATTAAACGTAGGTATTAAATAAAATAAATGTAATTTAAATAAACTAAAATTTAATTTATTACAAATTTCAATTAAATTTAACGTAGGTATAAAATAAATTTTAATTAAATTTAAATTATAACAACTCATTCATTTATAAAAAAAATACGTAGGTATAAAATACGTTTCAACTAACTTAATTAAAATTTTAAATTCAATTTAACGTAGGTATAAAATACAAATGTAATTAAATTAAATAATAAATAAATATTGTTTTCTACCTCCGTGACTTTACCGAAAGAATCAAAGAGTGTGGACCCACGTGACATCAAGGCTGTCCTAGTCTAGGCAAGGCCTCAGGGTGTACCGGGCCTTTCACAACAGCAGCAGCAGCAACAACGGTTCTCTTGAGAAAATGCTTTAAAAAATAAAGTCAACGTAGCTTACCTTGACACTCGCGAACTTTAATGATTAAAATAATTAAAACAAAACTAAACACTCACACGCACATGGGCGCGCGGCGTTCAGCGTGTAGGGCATTAAAAATGGTAGCGTCCTCCCGCGATCTGATTGGTCGCCGCGTGCCAAAGTGGGGAGGGGGGAGGGCCAGCGATCCAATTGGTCGAGAGGCAAACTTGGGAGCGTCTCCGGTGATGGTGCGCAGCGATTGGTCAACGGTTGTCCTATGCTAATTTTGGTATGCTAATTAATTTTAATCTGTATCCTAATGTAGTATATTTATCCATACTCATTAAGTTTAATGTTTATCCTAAATTAGTAAAAAAATTATGCTCGTTTAGTTAACTTTCTATGATAGTATCGTTATATTTTTTTATGCTATAACAGCAGTGCATACTGTGGTGGTACCTGCTATGATTACAGCAGGCATATTGTGGTGGATACCTACTTTCACTAAAGCAGTGCATATTGCTGGGGTGGTACCTGCTATGATCACAGCAGGCATACTGACTAGCGGTACCTGCTATAATTACATCAGTGTATACTGTGGAGGTACCTGCTTTCACTACAGCAGTGCATACTGACTGTGGTGGGTACCTGCCAAGGTTACAGCAGTGCATACTGCTTAAATGCTTCATCACGTGTCGTGAATGTGATAGTTTCATCCCAGAAATGGTGTCCTTGACCGGCCCAGAGCAGACATTTCACTTTGCCTTAGAACCTGAGGTTGGGATAGCATTAGCAATTCCAAGTTCTTTATGTGACCAATAGCAACGAATTATGTGGCAAATCATTTGAAATAAGTGGGTTATGACATACTGTACTTCACTCTTATCGACCATTAACATGAGTCCGTGTTACTGGCGTTGTGCTGCCTTGGCTGGTACCAACTTCTTCTTTGACCACGTGGACCACGCGGATGAATGGTCTACGCGAGTCGAGCGACCGATGGAGAAGACCTATGGGGGCACGCGGCGGGAGACTCTCAGGCGAAATCGTGGAAGCCGCGTGACAGAGGCCACGCGTGGAAGATAGACGCATGCTGGCGAGACGTCGTCTTCAGTTTAATTTAAGTTTCATGTGTCAGGTGTAGAGCCCTGTGAGCCATGCGGCCCTTGACTCGGGTGCAACCGCAACAAAACAAAAACGTGAACATATTAATGTTGTGGGTCACTGTTGATGTGGGTCCCTACTGACGAGGTGAGTGTCCATATTCGTGTTGTGGGTCACTGTTGACGATGTGGGTCGCTACTGACGAGGTGAGTGTCCATATTCATGTTGTGGGTCACTGTTGACGATGTGGGTCCCGATTGAAGATATGGGTCCGGATTAAAGAGGCGAGCGTCCCTTTTGATGTGGGTCTCTATTGACAAGGCGAGCATCCCTGTTGACGATGTTGGTCCCTGATGACAATTTGGGTCAGTGTTAACGATGTTAGCACTGAATTGGTCCTCGTCTAATAGCCTATATGTTCTACCATATGTAAACCCATACGACACTAAATGTTACAATACATAGCATGTATAAGAATTCAAATTCATGTCAACCACCACTCACCCTCCCCTCGACTCACTCCCACGCTCAGCCCTGCACTAGGGTACCCCCCCCCCCGCCCACACCGGTGGCAGAGGGCCTTGTTGGACCCAAGACACCTCTCCTTCTTTCCACAGAGCTACAAGACAATCAGAGTCTAGTCGTCCTACACATCGTCAGCAAGACGGATGAGGTGAGCTACGTCTGGCTGTGTGTGGCGCCGAGTGTGAAGATTTTCTTCTCTTCTGTAGCGTGCGTCCACGTCAACTTTCACCATCAAGCGCGCCCAGACTCCTCCGCGGCTCCGCTGTCTCCCCTGCCCTCGTCCTCCTGCTTCCGCTCCGTCCGATCGCCCCCCTCTCCTCCCGCCCCTTGCCGTCTCTCTTCACACGCGCACTCCGACCTCCCTCGCCTTCCACGTCAGGAGGTACGCCCGAGATCATTCGTCCTGCCCGCACCAACGGCTCACCCATCGTCTGACCGCGTCTCCGTTCATGCACGTAAGGGCACCATCACGGCGTAGCGGTTAGCGGCGCTGCGCCATTCTCGCTCACATCAAATTGCGCAACTTTAAATAAATATAAACACGTTCTACTTGATTAAATAGACTTTGTAATGTTTTCTACCTACATCAGAGTGCAGCGCTACATTAAATACGCACTACAATGACAATAGTTTAAAGGGATTTGAAGCATGTTTTTTTTGGGGGGGGGGAGGGGGGCAGAACTTTGTGACGTCATAATTGAGGGGAGGGGTCTGACTTTGTGTGACGTCGTGTGACGTCGTGTGACGTCGTGTGACAATGGGGGGTCAAAAATCCTCTAAAATCACGTGACGTCATTTAAGGTCGGCCCCTTACCTGAAGCAGTCCTGAGCGTCACTTAGGTGGACTCAGCCATAATTAAGGAGGTGGTGAGGTGGGTGGGGGGTGCTAACATCAGAATTGGAGAGACGAGCGGCCAGCCGTGGTTCTGTCCACGCCAGCCCCTGGTGTTGTTCCATTGCGACCCTCACCGGTGCTCGCTAACAGCGCACGCCCAGTGGGAGTCGATGAGTCCGTGGGTTTCTGTGCGAGTCTGTGGGTCCACGTGTGGGTCTGTGGATGCGTCAGTCTACATTGGGGAGCCTTTGTCTTTGCAGTTTGGGGACTAGTGCAGCACTAGTGTGTAGAAGTGTATAATGTAGTGTATAGTAGTGTATAGTAGTGTAGTGTATAGTGTAGTGTATAGTAGTGTATAGTAGTGTATAGTGTAGTGTATAGTGGTGTATAGTGTAGTGTATAGTAGTGTATAGTAGTGTAGTGTATAGTAGTGTATAATAATGTAGTGTATAGTAATGTATAGTGTAATATATAGTGTAGTATATAGTGTAGTGTATAGTAGTGTATAGTGTAGTGTATAGTAGTGTAGTGTATAGTGTAGTGTATAGTAGTGTATAGCGTAGTGTATAGTGTAGTGTATAGTGTAGTGTATAGTAGTGTATAGTGTAGTGTATAAGTGTTTAGTGTAGTGTATAGTAGTGTAGTGTATAGTGTAGTGTATAGTAGTGTAGTGTATAGTAGTGTAGTGTATAGCGTAGTGTATAGTTTAGTATAGTGTATAGTGTAGTCTATAGTAGTGTATAGTGTAGTGTATAGTTTAGTATACTAGTTATCACGTGACTAGTGTAGCTAGCCAGGTGGTGACCACACTCTTGCGTGCATCTCCACCCGTCCGTGTTTGCAAGTAAGCGCTCGTGTGTGTATGTGCACCCGCGTGTTTGTTCGTGTCTGTATGTACGCACACTGTTGCACATGGTTCGCTCATGTGGGTGCGTAGTGGAACGCACTGCTCATGAAAACGTTGCCTCGTTACGCGGTAAATGATGCGGCACAACAGGAGGGAACTGCAGGGATGAGGCTCTCCAGTCTTGGTGCTGTGAATTAAAACAGCGCCAGAGTAGAGTCCCGTCCCTACAGCTCGTAGCTGTGACGGAGCGAGAGTGATCAGCGGACAGCCACCATGGTTGCCAGGTAAGGGGAGACTTCACCCGGAACTCTCCTCCACACGTGTTCCCCGTGAACATTGTCGCAATAAACGTACGATCAGGAATCTTTAAAATATCCGACCTTTGTTCCGCAAGAATATTAACGCTCAAACTCGTATCGAACTCTTCATGAATTCACTTGGTCAAACAGCTCAGGTACTCGGCAAAGCATTTCACCACCCAGTATGCAACAGTTAAACAATCTACTCCAAATCAACACCGAAATGTCAAATTATCATCCACCATTGACTTCCACATCGATGGAAGCCATTTGCCACGACGTCCAAGCCATTAAACACCGGAACAACGAACGTGCCATTCAAGTACATCTTGAAACCCGTTATCTGAAGTAGTTTGTATTAAACAATAAAAGAATAATAGAAACACGTTTACAATATTGAGCGAAGTTATAGTCACGGACTTTTTCCAACTTTAGCTCAACAGGACCACAAAAGCTCAGATATTGGTTCATAATAAATTAATCAAATTAATTGAAATCATCAACTGGCTAAACACTTTTCGATTTCAACATCACCTTATAAAAGAATAAGATTTTAAATATAAGCGCACAACTTTATCTATCTGTGATGAGCGCTGCACTTTCCGTTGTTTTTATGCAGGGGGCGCTGCAAACCTACGCACCCCCTGCATGGACGATGGAGGCGCAGGGACAGACGTTCGATTACGTTGGAATCGATCTGCAGACAGCGGTCTTCTCGCACGGCCAGCAGCTCGATGTCGCCTTATCTCGATCCCGCAATCCCAAACAGGTGAAAGTTCGCATCGAACCGAACCCCCGGCAAGGCCGTCTACTTAACGTTGAGAGAAAACTCACACGAAATGTCCTTTTCAATGAAGTCTTCCAGATGTAAATTGAGACAAGCTTTTAATGAAGAAGTAAAATTATCTAATTCAAAACACAACACTATTCAAAGATGTTTCATTTTAAAACTTCAAAACGGAGCATGGGGTACTTGCGTGAATGCGTCCTTCATGTGCAAATGTTGTGACTTTCCTGGCCTGAAGGCCGTCAATGTGTTGGACTATTATTGGTGCACAGCGTCTCAACAACAGCAGTGGGGTTTGCTTCAACCGATAGGTACGAACATCCAGACGTCAATCAGCAAGGCACATTTCTAGTCCTAGTTAGACAAAATCTACGTCAACACGTAAGACAAAACTACAATTCGTGTTGTAGAGAATGTACCTCCTCCTATACGTGTAACTTTTAAGTGGTATGCCTTGTAACTGATGAATGATCCGAGCGTGCTCCCTATTTCAAAGACAATGAGTTGCTCCAGATGCTTCGTGGAACACAAAAACACCATTTGACCTGTATCACAAGAACAACGGGTCTCACCTGAGTTCTCTGTACAGGTTACTTTCAAACAGACACGCACACTTTGTCCTAACATCACTTATTCAATGTTTGACCCTTACAGATCAAATGTTACAAGTATGCACAAAACCAGACAAGTATACATTCTAAATTATTGACAGGCATATTAACAAAATTGGATTACTTCAGTGAATTATACTGCATCACGTTACATCGTATTAACAAGAAGCTTTTAAAAAAAAGTTGCAGTCTGCTTCACAGTGTATGTAAAACATACTATTGTGTCATTCAAAACGAGTAGGCCATTGCATGCTGGCGTCTGAGTGAAAATGTAGCAAATTCTAAGCATTACCTACAAACTACACAACTGAGATGACGCATCAATCATCGCCCCCTACTGACAGGCTCTTGTCCACATGCAGGCCAGTGCAGGGCCACCACCTTGTGCCACACAGGGGCAGCTGCTACTTGGGGATGCTCTTCGAGTGTTTGAGATGAGATACAAAACTCCGAGTTGCTGAGGCGATTAAGCAAGCACCATGTAAAAGCAATTATTATGATAACATAGTGAATGCTTGGGAGCTTATTGGCTCTTGCTCCTGGTTAGAGATCTACCCAACCCACGGGCCCACAAAGTGTTCAACTTCACATTCCTGTCATTAAAGGCCTGTGACAAAGGTGCATCTATTGGAGCAACACCATATCAAGCTTACACATCTACCGGGTCTCCACTTGACTTTGTATTGTCTACGAGCAAGTCCACCCACACCTCCACTTCCACAAACTGCTGGGAGTTGCCTCGCTCTGCCTCAGTCAGAATTCTCCTCCTGCTTTACGATGTGAAGGTCCCATTTTGGAGTTGAACCTTCATCTTCACATTTTACCTTCACTTCTTCGCTCATCACTTCTTCACATTTCACCATCACCTCTTCACATTTCACCATCACCTCTTCATATTTCACCTCGATACCTTTAAAAGTGTCCAAGCTGGGATTTTCTTCCGGTTCGTGTTTCATGAGGGATGGGCTCATTGCAGTACTTTGACTTTCACAAGCTGATTTCAGACTCCGACTCCGCTCCTTGTGGATCTTCTGATGCTTCTGTGTTCTCTGGTGTACTTGAAGAGTTGATGAACGTGCAAATGCCTTGCCGCACACACTGCACTTGAAGGGTTTCTCTCCTGTGTGTGTTCTCTGGTGTACTTCAAGATTTGATGAACGTGCAAACGCCTTCCCGCACAGAGTGCACCTGAAAGGTTTCTCTCCCGTGTGTGTTCTCTGGTGTTTTTTTAAGAGCAGATGACGATGAAAATGCCTTCCCACAAACACTGCACTTGAAGGGTTTCTCCCCCATGTGTGTTCTCTGGTGTATTACGAGATTATATGACTGTGTAAACGCCATCCCGCAGATCGTGCACCTGAAGGGTTTCTCTCCCGTGTGTGTTCTCTGGTGTTTTACAAGCGCAGATGAATGTGCAAATGCCTTCACGCACACACTGCACTTGAAGGGTTTCTCTCCCGTGTGTGTTCTCTGGTGTTCTACAAGAGCAGATGACTGTGCAAATGCCTTCCCACACACACTGCACTTGAAGGGTTTCTCTCCCGTGTGTGTTCTCTGGTGTGTTACAAGATGACATGAATCTGAAAACGCCTTGCCGCACAGAGTACACTTGAAGGGTTTCTCTCCTGTGTGTGTTCTCTGGTGTTTTTTAAGAGCAGATGACCATGAAAATGCCTTCCCACACACACTGCACTTGAAGGGTTTCTCTCCTGTGTGTGTTCTCTGGTGCCGTGTCAAATTTCCAGTCCGATCCGTGCTGTATGCACTCTGGTCGCATTGTTGACTTGTCGTACCGAGCTGCGCTGAGTCCCTTTGCTCCATCAGACCAATTCTGCAGAGGAAGCGTCAGCTGCAGACATAAAAAAAGAATATCCACACCATCTACACATCAGTATCGATGCACAGAGGAAAGCATATATACACAGTAACACGTGCCTTACACGTCTATACTTATTCATATATTCATGATATAGTGGAAAAGTGTCCCAAATTCTTCACACGGGCTGTTATGGCACACAATGAGAGGGCAAATGGTTATAAACATGTCTGGAAGCCCTCGTATCTTCAAAATGAATGTTCACCCAAAACTCCGAGCACACAATTTCAGCTGTCTGGCTTCAAAAGGAATATTTATGAAAGCTAAATTCAGCTGACATAGCAAAGGGTGTTTAAAATAATACTATTTGTGTTATGCAGAAATGCATAAATTAACGTTCAATCGCAACTTAGAGGTGTGAATCCAGGCTCAGATGTCCTTAAATGCTGGGATGAACAGTTCCGACTTCAGCTGCATGTGTGTGCTGTGTTAACTTCCTGTTTCCATTCTTACAAAGAGTTCCAGAGGAAAACAAAAATAAACTATTGTTACGCTATAACCTCCGTGTTCAACAGAGTTAATAGACTTTACTGCAAACACAAACTGTACACTGTCACTGGCTAAACAGGCGGTGACGTGTCTAGAATCACGCCTGGCCACCTTCATCTGCTCAGCATTAATGCTTCCTCACTCCACCAAGTAATTAATTGAGGATCAACGAACATAGCCGAGGCTAACTGGAGTTTGCGTGTCTCTCTCCGTGGTGAGATGTTAACTACCTCACCTGGTATACAGGAAGTCGTGGGTTCGATCCCGACCCTGATGCCTGCTGTATATTTGGAGTTTGAGCGTCACTCCGTTTAGCGTCTTTGACCGATAGACATTGACACACGTATTCTTGTTTCTTTCGGTAAAGTTACGTAGATAGAAAATAACAATAACAGATAATACAATTACATTAAATAAAGACTACTTGTGTTGCGATCAAAACGACGTGAGTTGTTTTGCTTTATTCACATTTATTTATTTTCATTGTTATTTTGATTTTATTTTCTATCTACGTGACTTTACCGAAACAACCAAGAATATTAATTCCTGCAGTCACCAAAGTTTTAAGTCAAAACATTCACACACGTTGACAAAGCCTCACCTTGTGTTGTTGTGGGCTGGTCGCTTCTGATAACAAGAGCGGTATTGCAGCTCAAGCGGGCTTGGCCTGCTAACAAAAGAAAATAAAAACTGCGTGAATATTTACAATAAAACAAAGTTACAAAGTGGCGAGCCGGGTGAAGACAAATTAAACTTAAGCGAGATAATTAAAGTGAATGCAATCAGGCGAGGGCAGGAGGCAAGGCCCCGCGTGGCTAGGCCCCGCGTTGTAAAGTTCCAACCTGGACATCGATTCCCATGCTCGCTGCTACTCAACTGACATCCCTACGAGAGAGAGAGAGGCTCTACCTCGGTAAACAACAACCACAACCACCACCACAACAACCACAATCGCAATGAGAATTTCTCACCTCGGATTTCAGTGCAGGAAGCGATAGCTTCCTTTTACCTCGTGACGTCACGCGGCAGCAGGTGACGTGACGTCACATTCGAGGTACGAGACACGCTCCTCCCACAATGAGCGGCTCCCTAGCTAAATTATCGAGTGAATAAATTATGTTAATGTTGCGCCCATATGTCGTGAGTGCTGAACCCGTCGCAATAAACTCGCGACGGCTTTAACGAATACATTATGTTAATGAGCCGCCAGTCACTGGGCGTAGCTTTGCCCAAATAAGGATTGGCACTGGAACGATATCGGCAGTGACCCAACCGGAGGTGACGTCATGTTCAAGAGCACGGGGGAGGAGTGAATACCTTGGTGACATGACGTCACTAGCGAGGTACACCTCCCCCTGGCGTTACACGCCGTTGAAGTAATGCTGAGAGGTGACGTCACAGAGCGGGATTGGAGTTTAAGTTGATTTAGATTCATTTTCCATTGCTCCCTCCCTTGGGTGCGTGGGCTCAGCTACAACAACAACGTGGACATTATTGTGTATACACTGTGTGTGTGTACACTGTGTGTGTGTACACTGTGTGTGTATACTGTGTGTGTGTGTACACTATGTGTGTGTGTACACTGTGTGTGTGTATACTGTGTGTGTACACTGTGTGTGTGTACACTGTGTGCGTGTGTGTACACTGTGTGTGTGTGTACACTGTGTGTCCACTGTGTGTGTGTCCACTGTGTGTGTGTACACAATGTGTGTGTGTGTACACTGTGTGTGTACACTGTGTGTGTGTACACTGTGTGTATACACTGTGTGTGTGTACACATACAGACACAGGCCACCACTTGGCAGTCCCGGGGAGTCCTCCACCCCCCCCACCACCCTTCTTCACCACCCCCCACCACCACCCCCCCCCCACCACCCCCCCCACCACCCTCCACCACTACCCCCACCACCACCCCCACCACCCTTCACCACCACCCCCCATCACCCTGGTGGTGGTGGTTGTTGTTGTTGTGATGTTCTGACACCAGTCAGATCAACACCTTCACAGCCACTGCTGCTGCTGTTTGTTTATAGGCAGAAGGTGTTCACGCCACGTCCCTTTCTCTGTGTGTACACTCTGTGTGTGTGTACACTGAGTGTGTGTAGGTGTTCACGCCACGTCCCTTTCTCTGTCACCATTTTAATTCTGGGCCAAAGAGGTCCCGCAAACAAAAGCATTTTCTGTTTAATATGTAACACAAACATAACAAACAATGAATTATATTCTTGGTTCTTTCGGTAAAGTCACGTTGAAGGGAAACAATAAAATAACAAAACATATATAAAACAATAAAGTCTCACGACGTATCGACTGTAACACAAGTAGTCATCATCAGGTGTGAAAACCAACGGCAAGAAACATTTGAAAGAAGTGGCGGTTCGTATTTACTTATTTATAAAACGTTAGCACCACGGAGAGCGATTTGGCAGTTTATTTAGAAGGACGAGTCCATCTATGTTCGGAAAAGAGGAGGGGGGAGACGAAAAATTAATGTATGCTGTCTGAAAGCCACTGTAAGCGTGAACAATCAATTAAGACCTGAAATGGTTTATCACATCTTTCCAATGATTGATAAGCCAGAATCCATCTTCTCGGTTGAAATTGTTTCTGTTTGTATATGTGGATAGCCTCATGAACGAATCTCTCATGGTAGCCCGATGGATTGCAAAGAACCTCCGTCTTGGAGAAATAAATGTCATGTGAGCCTACTGAATTATAACAGTGATCTGCCACGGCCGAGGTGTTGGTCCTACCGTGTTTCAGGTCTGCTTTGTGTTCACGAATGAGGTCCGAGACATGTCGTTTGGTTTCTCCAATGTAACTACTACCACAGAGGCAACTTAGTTTGTAGACACCAGGGTACTGTATGTCCGGAATCACATCTTTTACAGACGGAACCAGATCACGGATTTTATGTAATGTGTTGAATCGGACCTGGATCTTGTGTTCATTCAAGATTTTGGAGATATTTTTTGCGATCCCCGCAATGTAGGGCAAAGTGATGGTTTTGAAAGGCTCCTCAAGAGGGTCCTTCTTCATGGTTGGAGTGATAGCTTTGCGGATTGTAGTCGGAGTAACCATTAGCCTTAAGAGCTTGGTGTACGTGCTTGAGTTCACTGGCTATGTGTTCCTGGTCGGATATGCATTGGGCTCTATGGTGCAGAGTCTTGATGAGGGAATTCTTCTGGGATGGATGGTGGTGGGAATCCGGTTTCAGCTAAGCATCCGTATGGGTAGCTTTCCCGTAGACAGAGTGGCTCATTGAACCATCAATTTTGTTTTCACCAATTCCACTTTACAGTAAAATTGTAGACACGGCACAATATATATTTCTGAATCTTTATTTTTACCAACATTTTAAAAAATATTCTCCGTTAAGGCAAAATTCTGAAATATTGGATTTTTTTACAAAGCCTTGTGAATTCACCTTGTATCTGAACAAGTTCAATTTGTGCAAATATCTTTTTTCCAAACGTAGAAATAAAAAAGACATTGCTTACAAATATCAGCTCTATGTTTTCAAGTAAATACATTTTGGGTAGTGAATAAATTATAGTCTAAATAAGCTACACATGACGAATTGTAGGCAATTACAGTTATAATCAAAGCCATTTTTAAACAATCACGTGGTCCCTGTAGTCGCCGTTAGAGACAATCTGCTTGAAACAGTTTATCAACATATATGAATAAATTGATTCAAATAAGCAGAGTTAATTTCCTATTTATGGCATGCCAGTTATGTGTCAGTTTTCGATATCAACATCACCTTATAAAAGAATAACATTTAAAATACGCACAGACAAGAATTCATTCGTAATTATTGACAGGCATATGAACAAAATTTAATTATATTCTTAGTTTTTTCGGTAAAGTCACGTTGAAGAGAAACAACAAAATAATAATATATATATAAAACAATAAATATATATATATAAAACAATAAATATATATTGTTGTTTCTCTTCAACGTGACTTTACCGAAAAAACTAAGAATATGAATTACTGCAGTCACCAAAGCTTTAAATAAAAAAATGTAATTACTTCAGTAAAATATACTGCATCAGGTTACATCGTATTAACAAGCAGCTATTTTAAAAATATGCACCGCCTGCTTAACAGTGTATGTACAACAAACTATTGTAGTGTCAATCAAAACGAGTAGGCCATTGTATGCTGGCGTCTGGGTCAAAATGTAGCAAATTCTAAACATTAGCTACAAATAATAGGTCACGGAGTTTAGATCGCAACACAAGCAATCGTCATCAGGTGGGACAAGCACAGCAGTAAGAAGACAAAACTGCTGAAGCAGGCGCCTACTTCAGCATCTTCTTCTTGCTGTGGTTGTCCCACCTGATGACGATTGCTTGTGTTGCGATCTAAACGCCGTGATCTGTTATGTTTCTACCCACGTGGTGACTTTACCGAAATAACTAGAGAGTGTGGATTCCTGCAGTCACAAAAGCTTCGAATCAAGATTGCCTACAAACTACACAACCGAGATGACACATCAATCATCGCCCCCTACTGACAGGCTCTTGTCCACATGCAGGCCGGTGCAGGGCCACCACCTTGTGCCACACAGGGGCAGCTGCTACTTCGGGATGCTCTTCGAGCGTCTCAGAGGAGGTACGACACGAAACTCCGAGTTGCCGAGGCGATTAAGCAAGCACTGTGTAAAAGCAATTATCATGAGAACATCGTGAATGCTTGGGAGCTTATTCGCTCTCGCTCCTGGTGAGAGATTGACCCAACCCACAGGTCCACAAAGACTGGCCGCTCTTACTCTGCAGGTTGAACCTAGGAGCTGAGTGTTCAACTTCACATTCTTGTCATTAAAGGCCTGTGACAAAGGTGCATCTATTGTAGCGAAATCGTCTCTGGCTTACACATCTACCGGGTCTCCACTTGACTTTGGATTGTCTCGGAGGAAGTCCACCCACACCTCCACTTCCACAAACTGCTGGGAGTTGCCTCGCTCTGCCTCACAGTCAGAATTCTCCTCCTGCTTCACGTTGCCTCCATCGATGTGAAGGTCCCATTTTGGAGTTTAATCTTCATCTTCACATTTCACCATCACTTCTTCGCTCTTCACCATCACTTCTTCACCTTTCACCATCACCTCTTCATATTTCACCTCGATACCTTTAAAAGTGTCCAAGTTGGGATTTTCTTCCGGTTCGTGTTTCATGAGGGATGGGCTCATGGTGGCACTTTGACTTTCACAAGCTGATTTCAGACTCCGCTCCTTGTGGATCTTCTGATGCTTTTGTGTTTTCTGGTGTACTTGAAGATGTGGTTGCTGTGCAAACGTTATCCTGCACGGAGTGCACCTGAAGGGTTTCTCTCCTGTGTGTTCTCTGGTGTACTTGAAGATTTGATGAATCTGCAAACGCCTTCCCACACACACTGCACTTGAAGGGTTTCTCTCCTGTGTGAGTTCTCTGGTGTTCTACAAGAAGAGATGAACGTGCAAACCCCTTCACGCACACACTGCAATTGAAGGGTTTCTCTCCCGTGTGTGTTCTCTGGTGTATTACAAGAGCAGATGAATATGCAAACACCTTTCCACACACACTGCACCTGAAGGGTTTCTCTCCCGTGTGTGTTCTCTTGTGTTCTACAAGATTAGATGACTGTGCAAACGCCTTCCCACAGACACTGCACTTAAAGGGTTTCTCTCCCGTGTGTGTTCTGTGGTGTTTTTTAAGAGTAGATGAATCTGAAAATGTCTTCCCACACACAGTGCATTTGAAGGGTTTCTTTCCCGTGTGTGTTCTCTGGTGTCTTTGAAGATGAGATGAATCTGAAAATGCCTTCCCACACACACTGCACTTGAAGGGTTTCTCTCCCGTGTGTGTTCTCTGGTGTATTACAAGAGCAGATGAATGTGCAAACGCCTTCCCACACACTCTGCACTTGAAGGGTTTATCTCCCGAGTGTGTTCTCTGGTGTATTACAAGAGTAGCTAAACGTGCAAACGCCTTCTCACACACACTGCACTTGAAGGGTTTCTCTCCTGTGTGAGTTCTCTCGTGCCGTGTGAAATCTCCAGTCCGATCCGTGCTGTATGCACACCGGTCGCATTGGAGCCTTGTCATACCGAGCTGCGCTGAGTGCATTTGCTCCATCAGACCAATTCTGCAGAGGAAGCGTCAGAGGAAGCGTCAGCTGCAGACAGAAAAAAATAATATCCACACCATCTACACGTCAGTATCGATGCACAGAGGAAAGCATATATACACAGTAACACGTGACTTACACGTCTATACTTATTCACATATTCATGATATAGTGGAAAAGTGTCCCAAATTCATCACACGGGCTGTTATGGCACACAATGAGAGGGAAAATGGTCATAAACATGCCTGGAAGCCCTCATATCTTCAAAATGAATGTTCACCAAAAACTCCGAGCACACAATTTCAGCTGTCTGGCTTCAAAATGAATATTTATGAAAGCTAAATTCAGCTGACGTAGCAAAGGGTGTTTAAAATAATACTATTTGTGTTATGCAGAAATGCATGAATTAATGTTCAATCGCAACTTTGAGGTGTGAAGCCAGGCACAGATGTCCTTAAATGCTGGGATGAACAGTTCCCACTTCAGCTGAATGTGTGTGCTGTGTTAACTTCCTGTTTCCATTCTTAAAAATAGTTCCAGAGGAAAACAAAAGTAAACTATTGTTATGATATAACCTCCGTGTTCAACAGAGTTAATAGACGTTACTGCAAACACAAACTGTACACTGTCACTGGGTAAACAGGCGGTGGCGTGTCTAGAATCACGCCTGGCCACCTTCATCTGCTTGGCATGAATGCTTCCTCACTGCACCAAGTAATTGAGGATCAACGAACATAGCCGAGGCTAACTGGAGTTTGCGTGTCTCTCTCCGTGGTGAGATGTTAACTACCTCACCTGGTATACAGGAAGTCGTGGGTTCGATCCCGACGCTGACGCCTGCTGTATATTTGGAGTTTGCGTCTCTACGTATAGTGTCTTTGACCGATAGACATTGACACACGTATTCTTGTTTCTTTCGGTAAAGTTACGTAGACAGAAAATAACAATAACAGATAATACAATTACATTAAATAAAGACCACTTGTGTTGCAATCAAAACGTGGGGTTTTTTGCTTTATTTACTATTTTTTATGTTTATTATGTTATTTCTATTTTATTTTCTATCTACGTAACTTTACCAAAAGAACCAAGAATATGAATTCCTGCAGTCACCAAAGTTTTAAGTCAAAACATTCACACACGTTGACAAAGCCTCACCTTGTGTTGTTGTGGGCAGGTCGCTTCTGATAACAAGAGCGGTATAGCAGCTCAAGCGGGCTTGGCCTGGTAACAAAATAAAATAAAAACTGCGTGAATATTTACAATAAAACAAAGTTACAAAGTGGCGAGCCTGGTGAAGACAAATTAAACTTAAGCGAGATAATTAAAGTGAACGCAATCAGGCGAGGGCAGGAGGCAAGGCCCCGCGTGGCTAGGCCCGGCGTTGTAAAGTTCCAACCTGGACATCGATTCCCATGCTCGCTGCTACTCAACTGACATCCCTACGAGAGAGAGGCTCTACCTTGGTAAACAACAACCACCACAACAACAACCACCACCACAACCACAATGAGAATCTCACCTCGGATTTCAGTGCAGGAAGCGATAGCTTCCTGTTACCTCGTGACGTCACGCGGCAGCAGGTGACATTACATCACATCCGGGGTACGAGACGCGCTCCTCCCACAATGAGCAGCTCCGTAACTAAATTATCGAATGAATAAATTATGTTAATGTTGCGCCCATATGTCGTGAGTGCTGAACCCGTCGTAATAAACTCGCCACGGCTTTAACGGAAACATTATGCTAATGAGCCACCAGTCACTGGGCGTAGCTTTGCCCAAATAAGGATTGTACTTGAACGATATCGGCAGACCCAAGCGGAAGTGACGCCATGTTCAAGAGCGCGGTGGACAGCGGAGGGGTGAATACCTTGGTGACATGACGTCACTAGCGAGGTACACCTCCCCTGGCGATTCACGCCGATGAAGCAATGCTGAGTGGTGACGTCACAGAGCGGGGTTGGAGTTTAAGTTGATTTAGATTTTTTTTCATTGCTCCCTCCCTTGGGTGCGTGGGCTCAGCTACAACAACGTGGACATTATTGTGTATACACTGCGTGTCTGTGTGTACACTGCGTATACTGTGTGTGTGTGTACACTATGTGTGTGTGTACACTATGTATGTGTGTACACTGTATGTGTGTACACTGTATGTGTACACTGTGTGTGTACACTGTGTGTACATTGTGTGTGTACTGTGTGTGTACACTGTGTGTGCAAGCCAACTGTGGACCGGTTTTGGTGGACAATGTCTCAACAGCAGTGGGGCTTGCTTCAAGCCATGGTTGAGAACATCCAGACGTTAATCAGCTAGGAGCATTTATAGTCCGAGTTCGACAAAATCTACGTCAACACGTAAGACAAAATTATAATTCGTGTTGCAGAGAATGTATCTCCTCTACGTGTAACTTTAAGGTGGTATGTCTTGTGACTGATGAATGATCCGAGTGTGCTTCCTATGTAAAGACAATGAGTTGCTCCAGATACTTCATGAAACACAAAAGTACCGTTTGACCTGCATCACAAGAACAACGGGTCTCACCTGAGTTATCTGTACAGGTTGCTTCCAAAACACACACACACACTTTGTCCTAACATCACTTATTCAATGTTTGACCCTTATAAATAAAATGTTGCATGTACACACAAAATCAGATAAGCGTTCAATCGAAATTAACAGGAATTTTAACTTTAATTACTGCAGTGAAATATACTGCATCAGATAACATCTGATTAAGAAGCTATTTGAAAAAAAAAGAATATGCACCGTCTGCTTAACAGTGGATGTAAAACATACTATTGTGTCATTCAAAACGAGTAGGCCATTGCATGCTGGCGAATTCTAAACATTAGCGACAAATTACATAACTGAGATGAAACATCAACCATCGCCCCCTACTGACAGCCTCTTGTTCACATACTCTTTGGTTCTTTCAGTAAAGTCACGTAGGTAGAACAAATAATAATATATCACGACGTTTCGATCGTAACACAAGCGGTCGTCCTCAGGCGGAAAAAAATAATAAATGCAGGCCGGTGCAGGGCCACCACCCTGTGCCACACAGGGGCAACTGCTACTTGGGGATGCTCTTCGAGTGTTTCAGATGAGGTACGATACAAAACTCGGAGTTTCCGAGGCGATTAAGCAAGCACCGTGTAAAAGCAATTATCATGAGAACATCGTGAATGCTTGGGAGCTTATTGGCTCTCGCTCCTGGTCAGAGATCTCCCCAACCCACAGGTCCACAAAGACTGGCCGCTCGCTCTTACTCTGCAGGTTGAACCTAGGACCTGAGTGTTCAACGTCGCATTCTTTTCGTTAAAGGCCGGTGACAAAGGTGCATCTATTGTAACAACATTGTCTCATGCTTACACATCTACCGGGTCTCCATTTAACTTTGTATTGTCTAGGAAGTTCACCCACACCTCCACTTCCACAAACTGCTGGGAGTTGCCTCGCTCTGCCTCACAGTCAGAATTCTCCTCCTGCTTCACGTTGCCTCCATCGATGTGAAGGTCCCATTTTGGAGTTGAATCTTCATCTTCACATTTCACCTTCACTTCTTCGCTCTTCACCATCACTTCTTCACATTTCACCTAGATACCTTTAAAACTGTCCAAGCTGGGATTTTCCTCCGGTTCTTGTTTCATGAGGGATGGGCTCATTGCGGAACTTTGACTTTCACAAGCTGATTTCAGACTCCACTCCTTGTGGATCTTCTGATGCTTCTGTGTTCTCTGGTGTACTTGAAGGTTTGATGAATTTGCAAACATCTGCCTGCACAGAGTACACTTGAAGGGTTTCTCTCCCGTGTGTGTTCTCTGGTGTGTTACAAGAGCAACCGACTGTGAAAATGCCTTCACACACACACTGCACTTGAAGGGTTTCTCTCCCGTGTGAGTTCTCTGGTGTGCTACAAGAGCAGATGACTGCGCAAATGCCTTCCCACACACACTGCACTTGAAGGGTTTCTCTCCCGTGTGTGTTCTCTGGTGTTCTACAAGAGCAGATGACCCTGCAAATGCCTTCCCACACACACTGCACTTGAAGGGTTTCTCTCCCGTGTGAGTTCTCTGGTGTGCTACAAGAGTAGATGACTGTGAAAATGCCTTCACACACACACTGCACTTGAAGGGTTTCTCTCCCTTGTGTGTTCTCTGGTGTATTTTAAGAGCAGATGACTGTGAAAATGCCTTCCCACACACAGTGCACTTGAAGGGTTTCTCTCCTGTGTGTGTTCTCTGGTGTGTTTTAAGAACTGATGGCCATGAAAATGCCTTCCCACACACACTGCACTTGAAAGGTTTCTCTCCTGTGTGTGTTCTTTGGTGTGTTTTAACAGCAAATGAATCTGAAAATGCCTTCCCCCACACACTGTACTCGAAGGGTTTCTCTCCCGTGTGTGTTCTCTGGTGTTTTTTAAGAGTCGATGAATCTGAAAATGCCTTCCCACACACACTGCACTTGAAGGGTTTCTCTCCCGTGTGTGTTCTCTGGTGTGTTTTAAGAGCAGATGAATTTGAAAATGTCTTCACACACACACTGCACTTGAAGGGTTTCTCTCCTGTGCGAGTTCTCTGGTGCTGTGTCAAATTTCCAGTCCGATCCGTGCTGTATGCACGCTGGTCGCAATGTTGACTTGTCGTACCGAGCTGCTGTGCTGACTGCCTTTGCTCCATCAGACCAGCGTCAGCTGCAGACAGAAAATAAGAATATCCACACCATCTACACGTCAGTATCGAGGCACAGAGGAATGCATATATACAGTCACATGTGACTTACACGTCTATACTTATTAATATATTCATGAAGGAGTGAAAAAGTTTCCCAAATTCATCACAGGGCTGTTATGGCACACAATGAGAGGGCAAATGGTTATAAATATGCTTGGAAGCCCTTGTATCTTCAAAATGAATGTTAACTCAAAACTCCGAGCACACAATATCGGCTGTCTGGCTACAAAAGGAATATTTATGAGAGCTAAATTCAGCTGACATAGCAAAGGGTGTTGAAAACAATACCATTTGTGTTATGCATAAATTAATGTTCAATCGCAACTTAGAGGTGTGAATCCAGGCTCAGATGTCCTTAAACGCTGGGATGAACAGCTCCGACTTCAGCTGCATGTGTGTGCTATGTTAACTTCCTGTTTCCATTCTTATAAATAGTTCCAGAAGAAAACAAAATTAAACTACTGTTGTGATATAACCTCCGTGTTCAACAGAGTTAATAGACTTTACTGCAAACACAAACTGTACACTGTCACTGGGTAAACAGGCGGTGACGTGTCTAGAATCACGCCTGGCCACCTTCATCTGCTCAGCATTAATGCTTCCTCACTCCACCAAGTAATTAATTGAGGATCAACGAACATAGCCGAGGCTAACTGGAGTTTGCGTGTCTCTCTCCGTGGTGAGATGTTAACTACCTCACCTGGTATACAGGAAGTCGTGGGTTCGATCCCGACCCTGACGCCTGCTGTATATTTGGAGTTTGCGCGTCTCTCCGTTTAGCGTCTTTGACCGATAGACATTGACACACGTATTCTTGTTTCTTTCAGTAAAGTTACGTAGATAGAAAATAACAATAACAGATAATACAATTACATTAAATAAAGACCACTTGTGTTGCGATCAAAACGAGGTAAGTTTTTTTGCTTTATTTACATTTTTTTTGTTATTTTCATTTAATTTTCTATCTACGTGACTTTACCGAAAGAACCAAGAATATTAATTCCTGCAGTCACCAAAGTTTTAAGTCAAAACATTCACACACGTTGACAAAGCCTCACCTTGTGTTGTTGTGGGCAGGTCGCTTCTGATAACAAGAGCGGTATAGCAGCTCAAGCGGGCTTGGCCTGCTAACAAAAGAAAATAAAAACTGCGTGAATATTTACAATAAAACGAAGTTACAAAGTAACGAGCCGGGTGAAGACAAATTAAACTGTGTCACTGTGTACACTGTGTGTGTCACTGTGTGTGTACACTGTGTCACTGTGTGTACACTGTGTGTGTGTACACTGTGTACCCTGTGTGTACACAGTGTGTGTACAGTATATGTGTACACTGTGTGTACACTGCATGTGCACACTGTGTGTCACTGTGTCACTGTGTGTGTACGCTGTGTGTATGTATATATACACTTTGTGTACCCTGTGTGTGTACACTGGGTGTATACACTGTATGTACACCGTGTGTACACTGTGTGTGTGTACACTGTGTATACCCTGTGTGTGTGTGTACACTGTGTGTGTGTGTGTACACACACACACAGTGTATATATATACACACTGTGTGTACCCTGTGTGTGTGTGTACACTGTGTATACCCTGTGTGTGTACACTGTGTATACACTGTGTATGTGTACACTGTGTGTGTACACTGTGTGTGTGTACACTATGTGTATACACTGTGTGTGTGTACACTGTGTGTGTGTGTACACTGTGTGTGTGTGTACACTATGTGTATACACTGTGTGTGTGTACACTGTGTGTGTGTACACTGTGTATAAACTGTGTGTCTACACTGTGTGTGTACACTGTGTGTGTACATTGTGTGTGTACATTGTGTGTGTGTACACTATGTGTGTGTGTACACTATGTGTGCGTCACTCTTCCACATGCGAGGGTCACGTGACAGATTTGACATCACAGCTCACTTGCTGTACAAAAAATCTATACATTATTGAGCTCCCCTCCCCCCCTAAAAAAACAAAAAAGTGTATTTGTATAATGTTTGCACGGTGTACAGTCTGGAAAGTACCCACATGGCAAATTTCCAGTTTGTTGCATGTCGGGAAGTACGCTAAACATTTTGAACAGACAACACACACAATCACAACTTTGCCTTTTATATATATTTGGAGATGCAGTGAAAAACTTTCCCAAAATTCATCATGCGGTTTCAGTTTTTTGATTTTCAGTTTGATTTATTTTGGTTATAGTCCCGTGAGCCATTCGGCTCTTGAATCGGGTGCAACCACACCAAGCAACAAAACAAAAACACGACCAAGATAACATCTTACAGTGACTATGTGTGACTGTGCAAACAGCACTGTCATGGTACGCAATGAGAGGGCAAATGTCATAAATATTCCTGTAAGCCCTCGCATCTTCAACATTAATGTTGCCATAGAAACGTTGTGGGGTTTTTTGCTTCATTGTAAAAAAAGAAAAATTATTATCTGTTATTTTAATTTTATTTTCTATCTACGTGACTTTAACGAAAGAAACAAGAATATTAATTCCTGCAGTCACCAAAGTTTCAAGTCAAAACATTCACACACGTTGACAAAGCCTCACCTTGTGTTGTTGTGGGCAGGTCGCTTCTGATAACAAGAGCGGTATAGCAGCTCAAGCAGGCTTGGCCTGCTAACAAAAGAAAATAAAAACTGCGTGAATATTTGCAATAAAACAAAGTTACAAAGTGGCGAGCCGGGTGAAGACAAATTAAACTTAAGCGAGATAATTAAAGTGAATGCAATCAGGCGAGGGCAGGAGGCAAGGCCCCGCGTGGCTAGGCCCCGCGTTGTAAAGTTCCAACCTGGACATCGATTCCCATGCTCGCTGCTACTCAACTGACATCCCTACGAGAGAGAGAGGCTCTACCTTGGTAAACAACAACAACCACCACCACCACAACCATCACCATGAGAATTTCTCACCTTGGATTTCAGTGCCGGAAGCGATAGCTTCCTGTTACCTCGTGACGTCACGCGGTAGCAGGTGACGTGACGTCACATCCGGGGTACGAGACACGCTCCTCCCACAATGAGCGGCTCCGTAATTAAATTATCGAGTGAACAAATTATGTTAATGTTGCGCCCATATGTCGTGAGTGCTGAACCCGTCGCAATAAACTCGCGACGGCTTTAACGAACACATTATGTTAATGAGCCGCCAGTCACTGGGCGTAGCTTTGCCCAAATAAGGATTGGCACTGGAACGATATCGGCAGTGACCCAAGCGGAGGTGACGTCATGTTCAAGAGCGCGGGGGAGGGGTGAATACCTTGGTGACATGCTGATAGGTGACGTCACAGAGCGGGATTGGAGTTTAAGTTGATTTAGATTCATTTCCCATTGCTCCCTCCCTTGGGTGTGTGGGCTCTGCTACAACAACAACGTGGACATTATTGTGTATACACTGTGTGTGTGTATACACTGTGTGTGTGTATACACTGTGTGTGTATACACTGTGTGTGTACACTGTGTGTGTGTGTACTGTGTGTGTACACTGTTTGTGTGTACACTGTTTGTGTGTACACAATGTGTATGTACACTGTGTGTACACTGTGTGTGTGTACACTGTGTGTGTGTACACTGTGCGTACACTGTGTGTGTACACTATGTGTGTGTACACTATGTGTGTGTGTACACTGTGTGTGCAAGCCAACTGTGGACCGGTTTTGGTGGACAATGTCTCAACAGCAGTGGGGCTTGCTTCAAGCCATGGTTGTGAACATTCAGACGTTAATCAGCAAGGAGCATTTCTAGTCCAAGTTCGACAAAATCTACGTCAACACGTAAGACAAAATTATAATTCGTGTTGTAGAGAATGTACCTCCTCATATACGTGTAACTTTTAAGTGGTATGCCTTGTAACTGATGAATGATCTGAGCGTGCTTCCTATTTCAAAGACGATGAGTTGCTCCAGAGGCAGATGCTTCGTGAAACACAAAAGTACCCTTTGACCTGTATCACAAGAACAACGGGTCTCACCTGAGTTCCCTGTACAGGTTACTTCCAAAACACACACACGCACTTTGTCCTAACATCACTTATTCAATGTTTGACCCTTATAAATGAAATGATGCATGTACACACAAAATCAGACAAGTCTTTAATCGAAATAATTGACAAGCATTTTAACAACATTTAATTACTGTAGTGAAATATACTGCATCAGATAACATCTGATTAAGAAGCTATTTAAAAAAATATGCACCGTCTGCTTAACAGTGGATGTAAAACATACTATTGTAGTGTTATTCAAAACGAGTAGGCCACTGCATGCTGGCGAATTCTAAACATTAGCGACAAATTGCAGAGGGGTCAAATACTTATTTCCCTCATTAAAATGCAATTCAATTTATAACATTTTTGACATGCGTTTTTCTGGATTTTCTTGTTGTCATTCTGTTCTCTCACTGTTCAAATAAACCTACCATTAAAATTACAGACTGATCATTTCTTCGTCTGCGGGAAAACGTACAAAATCAGCAGGGGATCAAATACTTATTTCCCTCAATGTACATACACACTGTGTGTACATACACACTGTGTGTGTATACACACACACTGTGTATATACACAGTGTGTATGTATACACACAGTGTGCGGGTTGACTGAATGAGGCGGTGTCCAGGTCTGGCTCAGGTGTCACTCGCCACTTGACAGTTAGCCGTGACGGAGACTCAAATTCGGGCGGTGGAGTTCATCGCGCACCGCGCTCACCGCGGCGACAACCGCTCCACCCCCACGCGTTATGGAAAGCAACCCAAATAACGCGACTTGACATCCAGATTAAAATTTTCACCGAAAACTTTCGCGGCTGCAGGAATTACAATATTCCTCATTTGCCGTCTGCGTCTACGTGACTTTACCGAAAGAACCAAGAATATCGATGTGAAACACAACACACGATTCGCAATAGCTAAATGGTTTGCGCCTCGGTACATGCTAATTTGTGTCCCATTGTCTCTGAAACCCAGTCCCTCCATTTCTGGCTATTTAAGGCCTCGGTACAGAGCTGCTTCACCTCTTAACTGTGTGCGTGTCTCCCCCCATAGGTCTCTCTACGGTATGTATTCTATCACTATCTTAAATTTCACGCTCAACTTACAATTTAACAATCTTTGAAATAGCGTATTCAACTAGACCATGCACTAATTGTGTTTTAACCGACTGTCTGTGTTGCTTTACATAGTTTCCAAATTTTGCTAAACCCTGTTTGATTTAGTGTGATGCTCCGTCTCTCTGTGTCCCCGGGTATATCTCTGTTAATTCCCTCTACTTAAGGTCTGTATATATATCTGCGGTTATGTGTTTCCTCTACCTGATGATGATTGCTTGTGTTGCGATCGAAACGTCGTATGTTATGTATTTCATTTTTTCTTATTTCTACGTGACTTTACCGAAAAAACCAAAGATTAATTCAGTGGATGTTTGTTCGATGCGACGGCGGTGTTGGCGCGTAGGGGGCTGCGTATTTGTGGAACGTCGTCGGTTCAGACTCAGAGTTTGCTGCCAGCGGCGGAGACCGCTGTGGCTCGCAGCTGTGGGCTTGTCGGAGCAAACCCCAAACTTGGGGGGGCTTGCCCCACTTCCTCCTCCCTCGGTGGCCGTACCAGACGAGAGCCACTGACTTCTTTGCCAATGGAACCCATTTCAAAGCGTCTCTTCTTCTGCTGCTGCTGCTGCTGCTCACCCAAGCATTGCCGCCACCCTTCCCAGATCGGTAGCTGCGAGCTCGTCGTGAAGATCCCTCATTGCTGCGACGCGAAAGACGACCACGATTACAAACAGCGTCTTACAACGACAATGCAACTGAAGATGTGGACAGCGGTGACTGGACGCATTGGCAGCTCAGGATGCGGCACGGGAGAGTTTGATGTGTGCACGACTGTGTCTCGCGTTATATATTAATACACACGCCTACTCGGGATGTGTGTTTTAAGAGAAAAGGGCCTTTGTGGTGCTCGGTTTTTTTGTTATTGCCTCTGACGGATTATGGCCCAAGTCGACCTTCGACTTTCATTTGAATGTTCAACCTCTTGACCCCGAGGAAGACAATACGCAGTTAATACCGCTCAGCTTGTACAACAATAGCCTCGCATTTACAGTTGTGTTTGATCAACCTCTTGACCCCGAGTAAGACTATACACAGTTAATCCCGCTCAGCTTAAACAACAATAGCCTCGCATTTACAGTTGTGTTTGATCAACCTCTTGACCCCCAGTAAGACTATACACAGTTAATACTGCTCAGCTTGTACAACAATAGCCTCGCTTTTACAGTTGTGTTTGATCAACCTCTTGACCCCGAGTAAGACTATACGCAGTTAATCCCGCTCAGCTTATACAACAACACCTCGCTTTTACAGTTGTATTTGATCAACCTCTTGACCCCGAGTAAGACTATACGCAGTTAATACCGCTCAGCTTGTACAACAATAGCCTCGCATTTACAGTTGTGTTTGATCAACCTCTTGACCCCGAGTAAGACTATACACAGTTAATCCCGCTCAGCTTAAACAACAATAGCCTCGCATTTACAGTTGTGTTTGATCAACCTCTTGACCCCGAGTAAGACTATACACAGTTAATCCCGCTCAGCTTAAACAACAATAGCTTCGCATTTACAGTTGTGTTTGATCAACCTCTTGACCCCCAGTAAGACTATACACAGTTAATACTGCTCAGCTTGTACAACAATAGCCTCGCTTTTACAGTTGTGTTTGATCAACCTCTTAACCCCGAGTAAGACTATACGCAGTTAATCCCGCTCAGCTTATACAACAACACCTCGCTTTTACAGTTGTATTTGATCAACCTCTTGACCCCGAGTAAGACTATACGCAGTTAATA
This sequence comes from Petromyzon marinus, assembly GCF_048934315.1. Classification (NCBI taxonomy): domain Eukaryota; kingdom Metazoa; phylum Chordata; class Hyperoartia; order Petromyzontiformes; family Petromyzontidae; genus Petromyzon; species Petromyzon marinus. The sequence continues at coordinate 1,345,138 of NW_027423014.1, forward strand.
CCGCTCAGCTTATACAACACCTCGCTTTTACAGTTGTATTTGATCAACCTCTGCGCACCTTATTCGTACGTAAATGGAATTGTAAATCCACATGAGGCAGGTAGGACTTGTGACAGCCTTTATTATGAACGAGCTTTACTACCCGGCTTCGCTCGGGACTTGCATTATCGTCTTGGATTAATTTAATATTCCCTTTTATTTCAGTGGAAAACCCTGAAAAACATTGATGCCTGCAAGAAAGAAAAACATCCGAAACAAATCAATTTAACTAAATCGGATGTCTTTCACTCAAGGAAATTGAACCTTAACCAGGCAACTCGGAAGGGGAATGACGTGGCGAGCTGAGAATCGTCGCATTCCCTTAGAAATTCCAGACGGCGTAAGCTGTGCAAATTTCATGACGATTTAAAGCTTTCGTGAATGCAAGGATTCATCTTCTTTGGTTCTTTCGGTAAAGTCACCACGTAGAATGAGAATAAAATAATAAATAAAATAACACAATAAAATTCTCACGTTTCGGCCACAACACAAGTGGCCTTCTTCGAAACGTCGTGAGAATTTTATCGTGTTATTTTATTATTTTATTCTCATTCTACGTGGTGACTTTACCGAAAGAACCAAAGAAGAAATTTCATGACGTCGGAGGGTCAGCGTTCGAGAGTTTCTGCCGCTTCGCACAAACAGATGAATCTTTATTTTATTATTTTATTGTTTCCCTTCAATGTGACTTTACCGAAAGAGCTAAGAAGACGAATCTTCTGCTTTGTGTTTATGAGGGCGAGCTGGAAACAGTCGTGTTGACTCAGAACATCGAGACAGCGATGCTGCGCGTCTGTGCGGGATACACGGCCTACGCGGAGGCTTGGGGGGGATGACGTCAGCGGGCAGACCGCGTGACGCTGCCACATGCCGGTGACATCACAGACGTGACGTCGCCGCTCACTTGACGTGCAAAATACACGAGTCTATTTTTATACTTTTTGCGTTGTGTACAGTCTGGAAGCTACCCAAATGCCAAATTTCAAGTTTGTTTTGCATGTTGGGAAGCACGCTAAACATTACTGCTCAGTGCCAAACGTTTGTTTAACGTTTGTTTAATGCTGTGAAAAGAGTGCCGGGGTCACTCTTTTCACAGTGAACATCTACGTAGCCACCGTGATGATGACATGCAAACTACTCCCCCTTTATTATCATTGTTACCATTATTATCATTGTTTTTCTCATTATCATTGTTATTAAACTAGTTTATTGCACTTACAAGTGACCGCCAATCCACCACCATCACCTCCACCACCACCTGCACCACACACCACCACCGCCACCTCCATCACCACCACCACCTCCACCACCAACACCACCACCACCGCCACTGCCACCTCCACCACCACCTCCACCACCAACACCACCACCACCTCCACCACCACCACCACCACCTCCACCACCAACACCACCACCGCCACCACCACCACCACCACCTCCACGACCGCCACCTCCACCACCACCACCACCTCCACGACCACCACCTCCACCGCCTCCACCACCACCAACTCAACCGTACCTGCATCTCCACCTCTCCGCCGGTCGACTCTCTCCTCGCCCTCCGCAAGGCCTCGGTACAGAGCTGCTTCACCTCTTAACTGTGTGCGTGTCTCCCCCCATAGGTCTCTCTACGGTATGTATTCTATCACTATCTTAAATTTCACACTCAACTTACAATTTAACAATCTTTGAAATAGCATATTCAACTAGACCATGCACTAATTGTGTTTTAACCGACTGTCTGTGTTGCTTTACATAGTTTCCAAATTTTGCTAAACCCTGTTTGATTTAGTGTGATGCTCCGTCTCTCTGTATCCCCTGGTATATCTCTGTTAATTCCCTCTACTTAAGGTCTGTATATATATCTGCGGTTATGTGTTTCCTCTACCTGATGATGATTGCTTGTGTTGCGATCGAAACGTCGTATGTTATGTATTTCATTTTTTCTTATTTCTACGTGACTTTACCGAAAAAACCAAAGATTAATTCAGTGGATGTTTGTTCGATGCGACGGCGGTGTTGACGCGTAGGGGGCTGCGTATTTGTGGAACGTCGTCGGTTCAGACTCAGAGTTTGCTGCCAGTGGCGGAGACCGCTGTGGCTCGCAGCTGTGGGCTTGTCAGAGCAAACCCCAAACTTGGGGGGGCTTGCCCCACTTCCTCCTCCCTCGGTGGCCGTACCAGACGAGAGCCGCTGACTTCTTTGCCAATGGAACCCATTTCAAAGCGTCTCTTCTTCTGCTGCTGCTGCTGCTGCTCACCCAAGCATTGCCGCCACCCTTCCCAGATCGGTAGCTGCGAGCTCGTCGTGAAGATCCCTCATTGCTGCGACGCGAAAGACGACCACGATTACAAACAGCGTCTTACAACGACAATGCAACTGAAGATGTGGACAGCGGCGACTGGACGCATTGGCAGCTCAGGATGCGGCACGGGAGAGTTTGATGTGTGCACGACTGTGTCTCGCGTTATATATTAATACACACGCCTACTCGGGATGTGTGTTTTAAGAGAAAAGGGCCTTTGTGGTGCTCGGTTTTTTTGTTATTGCCTCTGACGGATTATGGCCCAAGTCGACCTTCGACTTTCATTTGAATGTTCAACCTCTTGACCCCGAGGAAGACAATACGCAGTTAATACCGCTCAGCTTGTACAACAATAGCCTCGCATTTACAGTTGTGTTTGATCAACCTCTTGACCCCGAGTAAGACTATACACAGTTAATCCCGCTCAGCTTATACAACAACACATCGCTTTTACAGTTGTATTTGATCAACCTCTTGACCCCGAGTAAGACTATACACAGTTAATCCCGCTCAGCTTAAACAATAGCTTCGCATTTACAGTTGTGTTTGATCAACCTCTTGACCCCCAGTAAGACTATACACAGTTAATACCGCTCAGCTTGTACAACAATAGCCTCGCTTTTACAGTTGTGTTTGATCAACCTCTTGACCCCGAGTAAGACTATACGCAGTTAATCCCGCTCAGCTTATACAACAACACCTCGCTTTTACAGTTGTATTTGATCAACCTCTTGACCCCGAGTAAGGCTATACGCAGTTAATACCGCTCAGCTTATACAACACCTCGCTTTTACAGTTGTATTTGATCAACCTCTGCGCACCTTATTCGTACGTAAATGGAATTGTAAATCCACATGAAGCAGGAGGAGAATTCTGACTGTGAGGCAGAGCGAGGCAACTCCCAGCAGTTTGTGGAAGTGGAGGTGTGGGTGGACTTCCTCCGAGACAATACAAAGTCAAGTGGAGACCCGGTAGATGTGTAAGCTTGAGATGATGTCGCTCCAATAGATGCACCTTTGTCACAGGCCTTTAATGACAAGAACGTGAAGTTGGACACTCAGTTGCTAGGTTCATCCTGCAGAGTAAGAGCGGCCAGTCTTTGTGGACCTGTCTGTTGGGTAGATCTTTAACCAGGAGCGAGAGACAAGCCCCCAAGCATTCACTATGTTATAATAATTGCATACACACGGTGCTTGCTTTATCGCCTCGGCAACTCGGAGTTTTGTGTCGTACCTCGTCTCAAACACTCGAAGAGCATCCCCAAGTAGCAGCTGCCCCTGTGTGGCACAAGGTGGTGGCCCTGCACTGGCCTGCATGTGGACAAGAGCCTGTCAGTAGGGGGCGATGATTGATGCGTCATCTCAGTTGTGTAGTTTGTAGGTAATCTTGATTCGAAGCTTTCGTGACTGCAGGAATCCACACTCTTGAGTTCTTTCGGTAAAGTCACCACGTGGGTAGAAACATAACAGGTCACGGCGTTTAGATCACAACACAAGCAATCGTCATCAGGTGGGACAACCACAGCAAGAGAAACTGCTGAAGTAGTAGGCGCCTACTCCAGCAGTTTCTTCTTCTTGCTGCTGTGCTTGTCCCACCTGATGACGATTGTTTGTGTTGCCATTGAAACGCCCTCATCTATTATTTGTAGCGCAATGTTTAGAATTTGCTACATTTTGACCCAGACGCCAGCATGCAACGGCCTACTCGTTTTGAATGACGCAACAATAGTACGTTGTACATACATTGTTAAGCAGACGGTGCGTATTTTTATTGTTAATACGATGTAACGTGATGCAGTCAATTTCGCTGTAGAAATTCAATTTTGTTAATATGCCCGTCAAAGATTTAGAATGAATACTTGTCTGATTGTGCGCGTGCATGTAACATTTTGTCTGAGGGTCAAACATTGACTAAGTGATGTTAGGACAAAGTGTGTGTGTGTGTTTTGGAGGTAACCTGTACAGAGAACTCGGGTGAGACCCGTTGTTCTTGTGATACAGGTCAAAGGGTACTTTTGTGTTTCACGAAGCGTCTGCCTCTGGAGCAACTCATCGTCTTTGAAATATGGAGCACGCTCGGATCATTCATCAGTTACAAGGCATACCGCTTGAAAGTTACACGTATAGGAGGAGGTACATTCTCTACAACACGAATTGTAGTTTTGTCTTACGTGTTGACGTAGATTTTGTCTAACTGGGACTAGAAATGCTCCTTGCTGATTAACGTCTGGATGTTCGTACCTATCGGTTGAAGCAAACCCCACTGCTGTTGTTGAGACGCTGTGCACCAATAATGGTCCAACACATTGACGGCCTTCAGGCCAGGAAAGCCACAACATTTGCACACGAAGGACGCATTCACGCAAGTACCCCATGCTCCGTTTTGAAGTTTTAAAATGAAACATCTTTGAATTGTGTTGTGTTTTGAATTAGATGATTTTATTTCTTCATTAAAAGCTTGTGTCAATTTACATCTGGAAGACTTCATTGAAAAGGACATTTCGTGTGAATTTTCTCTCGTCATTAAGTAGATGGCCTTGCCGGGGGTTCGGTTCGATGCGGACACAAACAGTGTACACACACAGTGTACACACAGTGTACACACACACAGTGTACACACACACTATACACACAGTGTACACACACACAGTATACACACACATTGTGTACACACAGTGTACACACACACAGTGTACACACACAGCATACACACACAGTGTATACACAGTGTACACACACAGTGTATATACACAGTGTACACACAATGTACACACACATTGTACACACACAGTGTACACACACAGTTTATACACACAGTGTACACACAGTGTACACACACACAGTATACACACAGTGTATACACAGTGTACATAAACAGTACACACACAGTGTACATACAGTATATACACACAGTGTACACACACAGTGTATATACACACACAGTGACACAGCGACACACAGTGACACACAGTGTACACACATAGTGTACACACACACAGTGTACACACACACAGTGTATACACACAGTGTACACACATAGTGTACACACAGTGTATACACAATAATGTCCACGTTGTTGTTGCTGAGCTCACACCCAAGGGAGGGAGCAATGGAAAATGAATCTAAATCAACTTAAACTCCAACTCTGTTACGTCACCACTCTTAAATACCTCATCGGCGTGAAACGCCAGGGTGAGGTGTACCTCGCTAGTGACGTCATGTCACCAAGGTATTCAACCCTCCTCCGTCCACCGCGCTCTTGAGCGTGACGTCACCTCCGCTTGGGTCACCGCCGATATAGTTCCAGTGGCAATCCTTATTTGGGCAAAGCTACGCCCAGTGACTGGTGGCTCATTAACATAATGTATTCGTTAAAGCCGTCGCGAGTTTATTGCGACGGGTTCAGCGCCCACGCCCCCATCCCTCCACATATGGGCCGGCCTTATTAACATAAATTATTCAGTGGGAGAGTCGCTCGTGGGGGGGAAGTGACGTCATACTACCTGCTGCCGCCTGCGCTCTTGCATTGAAATCCGAGGTGAGAAATTCTCATCGTTGTAGTGGTGGTGGTCGTTGTGGTGGTGGTGGTTGTTGTTGTTTACCAAGGTAGAGCCTCTCTCGTAGGGATGTCAGTTGAGTAGCAGCGAGCATGGGAATCGATGTCCAGGTTGGAACTTTACAACGCGGGGCCTAGCCACGCGGGGCCTTGCCTCCTGCCCTCGCCTGATTGCATTCACTTTAATTATCTCGCTTAAGTTTAATTTGTCTTCACCTGGCTCGCCACTTTGTAACTTTGTTTTATTGTAAATATTCACGCAGTTTTTATTTTCTTTTGTTAGCAGGCCAAGCCCGCTTGAGCTGCTATACCGCTCTTGTTATCAGAAGCGACCTGCCCACAACAACACAAGGTGAGGCTTTGTCAACGTGTGTGAATGTTTTGACTTAAAACTTTGGTGACTGCAGGAATTAATATTCTTGGTTCTTTTGGTAAAGTCACGTAGATAGAAAATAAAATTAAAATAACAGATAATAAATTAAAATATATTTTTTAAATAAAGCAAAAAACCCACGACATTTCTATTTACGTGACTTTACTAAAAGAACCAACAATACGTGCGTCAATGTCTATCGGTCAAAGACGCTAAGCGCGTGCCGCTGTTGACTCTGAATGTGTGGAGGGGAACACCTTCACCACGGGGAGAGAGAGACAGAGACACGGATAGCCTCGGCTATGTTGATTGATCCTCGATTCATTACTTGGTAGAGTGAGGAAGAATTAATGCTGAGCAGATGAAGGTGGCCAGGCATGGTTCTGGTCACACCACCACCTGTTTACTCATGGCAGTGTGTGACAGTGTCAAGTTTGTGTTTTCAGTAAAGTCTATTAACTCTGTTGAACACGGAGGTTATATCAAAACAATAGTTTATTTTTGTTTTCCTCTGGAACTCTTTATACGAATGGAAACAGGAGGTGAACACAGCACACACATGCAGCTGAAGTCGGATCTGTTCATCCCAGCATTCAAGGACATCTGAGCCTGGATTCACACCTCTAAGTTGTGATTGAACATTGATTTATGCATTTCTGCATAACACAAATAGTATTGTTTTCAACACCCTTTGCTATGTCAGCTGAATTTAGCTCTCATAAATATTCCTTTTGTAGTCAGACAGCCGAAATTGTGTGCTTAGAGTTTTGGGTTAACATTCATCTTGAAGATATGAAGGCTTCCAGGCATATTAATGACATTTGCCCTCTCATTGTGTGCCATAGCAGCCCGTGGAGAGAAACCCTTCAGGTGCACTCTGTACGTGAAGGCGTTTGCACGTTCATCAAATCTGATGAATTCGGGAAATGTTTTCACTACATCATGAATATATGAATAAGTATAGACGTGTAATTCACGTGTGCATTCCTCTGTGCCTGACGTGTAGATGGTGTGGATATTCTTTTTTTCTATCTGCAGCTGACGCTTCCTCTGCAGAATTGGTCTGATGGAGCAAAGGCAGTCAGCACAGCAGCTCGGTACGACAAGTCAACAATGCGACCAGCGTGCATACAGCACGGATCGGACTGGAAATTTGACACGGCAGCAGAGAACTCACACAGGAGAGAAACCCTTCAAGTGCATTGTGTGTGACAAGGCATTTGCATGGCCATCAGTTCTTGAGACCCACCAGAAACCCTTCAAATGTACTGTGTGTGGGAAGGCATTTTCAAGGTCATCTGCTCTTAAAAAACACCAGAGAACACACACAGGAGAGAAACCCTTCAAGTGTACTCTGTGCGGCAAGGCATTTTCAGAGTCATGTCATCTTGTAATACACCAGAGAACACACACGGGAGAGAAACCCTTCAGGTGCAGTGTGTGCGTGAAGGCGTTTGCACATTCATCTGATCTTGTAAAACACCAGAGAACACACACGGGAGAGAAACCCTTCAGGTGCACTCTGTGCGGGAATGCGTTTGCAGATTCATCTGCTCTTGTAAAACACCAGAGAACACACATGGGAGAGAAACCCTTCAGGTGCACGATGTGCGGGATGGCGTTTACACAGTCATCAACTTTTCGAAGACACCAGAGAACACAAAAGCATCGGAAGATCCACAAGGAGCGGAGTCGGAGTCTGAAATCAGCTTGTGAAAGTCAAAGTGCCGCAATGATCCCATCCCTCATGAAACAAGAACCGGACAAAAATCTCAGCTTGGACACTTTTAAAGGAATAAAGGTGAAATATGAAGAGGTGAAGGTGAAATGTGAAGAAGTGATGAGCGAAGAAGTGAAGGTAAAATGTGAAGATGAAGATTCAACTCCAAAATGGGACCTTCACATCGTAAAGCAGGAGGAGAATTCTGACTGTGAATCAGAGTGAGGCAACTCCCATCAGTTTGTGGAAGTGGAGGTGTGGGTGGACTTGCTCCTAGACAATACAAAGTCTAGTGGAGACCCGGTAGATGTGTAAGCCAGAGACGATGTCGCTACAATAGATGCACCTTTGACACAGGCCTTTAATGACAACAACGTGAATTTGGACACTCAATTCCTAGGTTCAACCTGCAGAGTAAGGGCGGCCAGTCTTTGTGGGCCCGTGGGTTGGGTAGACCTCTAACCAGGAGCAAGAGCGAATAAGCTCCCAAGCATTCACTATGTTATAATAATTGCTTTTACACAGTGCTTGCTTAATCGCCTCAGCAACTCGGAGTTTTGTGTCGTACCTCGCCTGAAACACTCGAAGAAAATCCCCAAGTAGCAGCTGCCCCTGTGTGGCACAAGGTGGTGGCCCTGCACCGGCCTGCATGTGGACAAGAGCCTGTCAGTAGGGGGCGATGATTGATGCGTCATCTCAGTTGTGTAGTTTGTAGGTAATTTTTAGAATTTGCTACATTTTCACTCAGACGCCAGCATGCAATGGCCTACTCGTTTTGAAGGACACAATAGTGTCAAACATGCCTGGAAGCCCTCGTATCTTCAAAATGAATGTTCACCCAAAACTCCGAGCACACAATTTCGGCTGTCTGGCTACAAAAGGAATATTTATAAAAGCTAAATTCAGCTGACATAGCAAAGGGTGTTGATGAAGCATACACAACACGGGGGGGGGGGGGGGTGGTGGGACCTCAAGGCCAGCACCCAGCGGCAGGGTAAACAGTGGGGTGGGAGGGAAAAGCCCCTGGGCAGATAAGAGTTGACTTAAGTTGAAGGGAGCGAGGGGATTATCGATGAGTCAATGGTGAGGAACGCAGGCACAGAGACAATGGGAAGGGGGGGATGACGCGACCCCCCCCCCCCCAACGGCCAGAGCGCTCAAAACGGCCGCAAAGAGGATTCGATTGGATGCGCAAAGATGACGTCATGTGACCCGGGGGTTAAGGGGGGCTTTGGAGACATAAGGGGGCCGGAGGGGCGGAATGAATCAGAGTCCTTCTGGAGTGCCGGAGGAGACCAGCCGTCCTCAGCGTGGGTACGGGGAGGGGGGCCAATTCAGTCAGCTCGAGCTTGGGGGATAGACGCACTCTGCGACGGCTAGGTGACAGGAGGTTAGACGCAGTCCGAAGGGTGCTGGCTGGAGGGGGCCATAAACGGGGGTCCCTATTCGGAAATAAATCTTAGCACAGACTGACGTTGTGACGCGTGGTGCATGTGTGCGTGTGAAGAGCGGTGGGACAGCGATCGGCGTACGACGGTGTGTGGGTGACTATAAATCAGTGTGGGTGTGATGCGCGCGCATATTAAAATACCAACGATGGCCCGCGCCGGCGCGTGTCTGTGCGTGCACCGCGGTGTTAACGGTGAGACACACCCGAGTGTCACTAGTGTCTGTGCGTGCACCACGGTGTTAACGGTGAGACACACGCGAGTGTCACTAGTGTCTGTGCGTGCACCGCGGTGTTAACGGTGAGACACGAGTGTCACTAGTGTCTGTGCGTGCACCGCGGTGTTAACGGTGAGACACGAGTGTCACTAGTGTCTGTGCGTGCACCGCAGTGTTAACGGTGAGACACACACGAGTGTCACTAGTGTCTGTGCGTGCACCGCAGTGTTAACGGTAAGACACGTGCGAGTGTCACTAGTGTCTGTGTGTGCACCGCAGTGTTAACGGTGAGACACACGCGAGTGTCACTAGTGTCTGTGCGAGCCCCACAGTGTTAACGGTGAGACACACACGAGTGTCACTAGTGTCTGTGTGTGCACCGCGGTGTTAACGGTGAGACACACACGAGTGGGTGGGTGGGGGGGACATCAGCCCCCACCCATTAGACGTGGAGCCCCCCCCCCCCCCCGCTCGTGGTGAGTGAGAGGGAGATCAGCCCCCACGTAATGGGGAGTGGGGGGGGGCATCAGCCCCCACAAACGCTGGGGATGAACAGATCCGACTTCAGCTGCATGTGTGTGCTGTGTTCACCTCCTGTTTCCATTCTTATAAAGAGTTCCAGAGAAAAACAAAATAAACTATTGTTTTGATATAACCTCCGTGTTCAACAGAGTTAATAGACTTTACTACAAACACAAACTTGACACTGTCACACACTGGCAGTGGTGTGACTAGAACCATGCCTGGCCACCTTCATCTGCTCAGCATTAATTCTTCCTCACTCCACCAAATAATGAATCGAGGATCAATCAACATAGCCGAGGCTATCCGTGTCTCTCTCTCTCTCTCCGTGGTGAAGGTGTTCCCCTCCACACATTCAGAGTCAACAGCGGCACACGCTTAGCATCTTTGACCGATAGATACATTGACACACGTATTGTTGGTTCTTTCAGTAAAGTCACGTAGATAGAAAATAAAAATAACAGATTAAATTTAATAAGATAAAGACCACTTGTGTTGAGATCGAAACGTCGTAGGTTTTTTGCTTCATTTTCATTTTTTTAAATTTTTCATTTCAATGATTATCAGTTATTTTAATTTATTTTCTATCTACGTGACTTTACCGAATAAGCCATGAATATTAATTCCTGCAGTCACCAAAGTTTTAAGTCAAAACATTCACACACGTTGACAAAGCCTCACCTTGTGTTGTTGTGGGCAGGTCGCTTCTGATAACAAGAGCGGTATAGCAGCTCAAGCGGGCTTGGCCTGGTAACAAAAGAACGAAAATAAAAACTGCGTGAATATTTACAATAAAACAAAGTTACAACGTGGCGAGCCGGGTGAAGACAAATTATACTTAAAGAGAGATAATTAAAGCGAACGCAATCAGGTGAGGGCAGGAGGCAAGGCCCCGCGTGGCTAGGCCCCGCGTTGTAAAGTTCCAACCTGGACATCGATTCCCATGCTCGCTGCTACTCAACTGACATCCCTACGAGAGAGAGGCTCTACCTTGGTAAACAACAACAACCACCACCACTACCACCATGAGAATTTCTCACCTCGGATTACAGTGCAAGCGCGGATCAGCAGCCTCCTGTTACCTCGCGACGTCACGCGGGTAAGCAGGTAGCATGACGTCACTTCCGGGGTAAGAGACACGCCCCTCCCACAAAGAGCGGCTCTGTAACTGAATAAATTATATTTTGATTTAAAGCTTTCGTGACTGCAGTAATTCATATTCTTAGTTTTTTCGGTAAAGTCACGTTGAAGAGAAACAACAAAATAACAAAATATATATAAAACAATAAAAAATTCTCACGACGTTTCGACCATAACTCAAACGGTCATCATCAGGTGTGTCGGTTTGCATAAATTTATTTTGAAAACGTCATATTTATTTATTTATATATATTAAAAAAACAACGTTTGCGTCACGCGCAATGATTGGCAGTTTGCCCAGGACTAGTCCATCTATTTTTTTTAAAAGAGGAGGGGGGAGACGAAATTTGTTTTTATGTATGCTGTCTGAAAGCCACTGTAAGCGTGAACAATCAATCAAGAACTGAAATGATTTATCAAATCTTTCCAATGATTGCTAAGATAGAATCCATCTTCTCGGTTGAAATTGTCTCTGTGCTTGTATATGTGGATAGCCTCATGAACGAATCTCTCATGGAAGCCAGATGGCTTACAAAGAACCTCCGTCTTGGAAAAGTCAATGGCATGTGAGCCTACTGAATTAGAACAATGATCTGCTACGGCCGAGGTGTTGGTCCTACCGTGTTTAAGGTCTGCTTTATGTTCACGAATGCGGTCCGAGATATGGCGTTTGGTTTCTCCAATGTAACTACTACCACAGAGGCAACTTAGTTTGTAGACACCAGGGTATTGTATGTCCGGAATCACATCTTTTACAGACGGAACCAGATCACGGATTTTATGTAATGTGTTGAAACGGACCTGGATCTTGTGTTTATTCAAGATTTTGGAGATCTTTTTTGTGATCCCAGCAATGTAGGGTAAAGTGATGGTTTTGAAAGGCTCCTCAAGAGGGTTCTTCTTCATGGTTTGAGTGATAGCTTTGCGGATTGTATAGTCGGAGTAACCATTAGCCCTAAGAGCTTGGTGTACGTGCTTGAGTTCACTGCTTATGTGTTCCTGGTCGGATATGCATTGGGCTCTATGATACAGAGTCTTGATGAGAGAATTCTTCTGTGATGGATGGTGGTGGGAATCCGGTTTCAGATAAGCATCCGTATGGGTAGCTTTCCTGTAGACAGAGTGGCTCATTGAACCATCAGGTCTCTTTTTAATTAGGACATCCAAAAAAGGTATCTTGCCATCTATTTCGACTTCCATGGTAAATCTGATGGCTGGGTGTATGGAATTGATGTGGTCGAAGAATTGGTCTAGAGCAGGCCGGCCATGTGGCCAGATGACAAAAGTGTCATCCACGTACCTCTTCCATAAGGTTGGGCGCAGAGTGGCAGTCTGGATGGCGTCAGTCTCAAATTTCTCCATGAAAATGTTAGCTATAACTGGAAAAAGGGGGGAGCCCATTGGGGTGCCCTCAGTTTGTTTGTAGAAAGTTCCATTCCAAGTGAAGTATGTATTGGTTAAACAGTGTCTCACCAGGGGGGGTACCTCAGTGTTTAGTCCTTGATGAACCAAGTCTTCAATGATTGCAATGGTGTCAGGTACAGGAACCTTGGTGAATAAGGAAACTACATCAAAACTGACAAGCAGGTCGTCTGGGGACAGGGAAATACCCTTGATTGTTGATACCAGGTGAGTAGAATTTTGTACCGCAGAGGTGGTTTTTCCAGTGAAAGGACGCAGGATTTCAGACAAAAAACGAGCTAGTTTGTAGGTGGGGGAGCTGATAGTAGAGACTATGGGACGAAGAGGTGTATCAACTTTATGTATTTTTGGTAAGCCGTATAATCTTGGTGGCCTGGCAGCAGAAGGTTTCAACGAAAACTGTTTAGATTGATCAATTAATGCGGTTGAATCAGAAATTATTTTGTTGGTTTGTGTGACGAGGCTGTTGGTGGGATCTCTTTTTATTTTTGTATAACTACCATCGTCGAGTAATTCTTTAATTTTGTTGTTGTATTCTATTTTATCCATGATAACAGTAGCATTGCCTTTGTCAGCTGAGAGAACTACAATATCATTCCTCTTTTTTAATTTATATAATTCAAAACGCTCATCTTTGCTGAGGTTGCTAGCTGGCATCTTAGCGTTTTTGAGGGTTGCAGCGATTTCAGATCTTGCTACGTCTGCAGCGATGTGACCCAGGCCCCTGAGAGCAACGTCTACTTGGGCAATAATATCATTAACTGGTATATGTTTAGGTGTGACTGCAAAGTTTAGACCTTTAGCTAAAACGGATTTCAGACCATCGGAAATAGAACTGTTACTGCGATTAATTACGACTTTATTAACGTCTAACTTTTTGGTGTATGGGTCCGGTCTTTTGTTGAAGAGGAGGTTAAATTTGGAAATCAGGTTTTCCTTACATTTGGTCGACATAGTAGCAGCTGAAGAGGCAGTCATATTGTCTACATGTTCCCAATCCGATGTGGACATTATTGCCGTCAATGATAAGTGTGATTTGTAGAGTGTCTTGTCTAACTGATCTCGTTCTGTGCGTATAAGTCTGATTTTTTCTGAGATAAGAGCTAAGCTAGTTTTGAAAAGAATTCGTTTCGCATTAGAAGAAGTTACAGTAGCAGAGGTGAGTGTAAATGCGATTGGTATTACCCCAGAGTCGCGGCATCTCTTCAGGAAGGTGAGAGACTCGATCAGCTGAGCTTTCTTATCCCGGAGTTTGTTGAACGATCTTAAAGTTATGTGAAAACCCTCCCCGTAGAGGCGATTAAATTTTGATTTAAAGCTTTCGTGACTGCAGTAATTCATATTCTTAGTTTTTTCGGTAAAGTCACGTTGAAGAGAAACAACAAAATAACAAAATATATATAAAACAATAAAAAATAAAAAATTCTCACGACGTTTCGACCATAACTCAAACGGTCATCATCAGGTGTGTCGGTTTGCATAAATTTATTTTGAAAACGGCATATTTATTTATTTATTTATATATTAAAAAAATAACGTTTGCGTCACGCGCAACGATTGGCAGTTTGCCCAGGACTAGTCCATCTATTTTTTTTTTTGAAAAGAGGAGGGGGGAGACGAAATTTGTTTTTATGTATGCTGTCTGAAAGCCACTGTAAGCGTGAACAATCAATCAAGAACTGAAATGATTTATCAAATCTTTCCAATGATTGCTAAGATAGAATCCATCTTCTCGGTTGAAATTGTCTCTGTGCTTGTATATGTGGATAGCCTCATGAACGAATCTCTCATGGAAGCCAGATGGCTTACAAAGAACCTCCGTCTTGGAAAAGTCAATGGCATGTGAGCCTACTGAATTAGAACAATGATCTGCTACGGCCGAGGTGTTGGTCCTACCGTGTTTAAGGTCTGCTTTATGTTCACGAATGCGGTCCGAGATATGGCGTTTGGTTTCTCCAATGTAACTACTACCACAGAGGCAACTTAGTTTGTAGACACCAGGGTATTGTATGTCCGGAATCACATCTTTTACAGACGGAACCAGATCACGGATTTTATGTAATGTGTTGAAACGGACCTGGATCTTGTGTTTATTCAAGATTTTGGAGATCTTTTTTGTGATCCCAGCAATGTAGGGTAAAGTGATGGTTTTGAAAGGCTCCTCAAGAGGGTTCTTCTTCATGGTTTGAGTGATAGCTTTGCGGATTGTATAGTCGGAGTAAGCAGTGAACTCAAGCACGTACACCAAGCTCTTAGGGCTAATGGTTACTCCGACTATACAATCCGCAAAGCTATCACTCAAACCATGAAGAAGAACCCTCTTGAGGAGCCTTTCAAAACCATCACTTTACCCTACATTGCTGGGATCACAAAAAAGATCTCCAAAATCTTGAATAAACACAAGATCCAGGTCCGTTTCAACACATTACATAAAATCCGTGATCTGGTTCCGTCTGTAAAAGATGTGATTCCGGACATACAATACCCTGGTGTCTACAAACTAAGTTGCCTCTGTGGTAGTAGTTACATTGGAGAAACCAAACGCCATATCTCGGACCGCATTCGTGAACATAAAGCAGACCTTAAACACGGTAGGACCAACACCTCGGCCGTAGCAGATCATTGTTCTAATTCAGTAGGCTCACATGCCATTGACTTTTCCAAGACGGAGGTTCTTTGTAAGCCATCTGGCTTCCATGAGAGATTCGTTCATGAGGCTATCCACATATACAAGCACAGAGACAATTTCAACCGAGAAGATGGATTCTATCTTAGCAATCATTGGAAAGATTTGATAAATCATTTCAGTTCTTGATTGATTGTTCACGCTTACAGTGGCTTTCAGACAGCATACATAAAAACAAATTTCGTCTCCCCCCTCCTCTTTTCAAAAAATAGATGGACTAGTCCTGGGCAAACTGCCAATCGTTGCGCGTGACGCAAACGTTATTTTTTTTTATATATATAAATAAATAAATATGCCTTTTCAAAATAAATTTATGCAAACCGACACACCTGATGATGACCGTTTGAGTTATGGTCGAAACGTCGTGAGAATTTTTTATTGTTTTATATATATTTTGTTATTTTGTTGTTTCTCTTCAACGTCACTTTACCGAAAAAACTAAGAATATGAATAAATTATGTTAATGAGCCCGGGCCATACGTCGAGGGATGGGGCGTGGCTGCTGAACCCGTCGCTATAAACTCTCGACGGCTTCAACGGATACATTATGTTAATTAACCGCCAGTCACTGGGCGTAGCTTTGCCCAAATAAGGATTGGCACTGGATTGATTTCGGCAGTGACCCAAGCGGAGGTGACGTCACGCTCAAGAGCGCTGTGGACAGGGTTGGGGGAGTGTGAATACCTTGGTGACATGATGTCACTAGCGAGGTACACCTCCCGCTGGCACTTCATGCCGTTGTGGTCATGCTGAGTGGTGACGTCACAGAGCGGGGATGGAGTTTAAGTTGATTTAGATTCATTTTCCATTGCCCCCTCCCTTGGGTGCGTGAACTCAGCAACAACGTGGACATTATTGTGTGTACGTACACACACACGCACAGTGTGTACGTACACACACAGTGTGTATGCACACACTGTGTGTGTGTGTGTAGTGGGGGGCAAAGGCGGTGCATTGGCCAGTCATCTCAGTCAGTCGACCCATGGCATCTTATCATCAATTTATTTTTTAAAATGTATTATTTGTTATTTGTATTAAATGTTATTTTTTTAAATCTTTTCTTTTGTTTATTTTTTTTTTCTATCTACGTGACTTTACCGAAAGAACCAGGGATATGGCAGCGCATTCTCTATTTGTTGCAGAGGTTCAAAGTTCAAATCCGACAGGCACACCTGGCTACCCCAGTAACATTCACCACAATATGTGCAGTCTGCTTCACAGCGGATGTAAAACAGAGTATTATGTCACTCACAACGCACAGGTCATTGCATGTTGGTGTCACAGTCAAAATTGTGGTAATTCCAAACATTATCCAGAAACTCCACAAGGGAGATGACGCGTCAATGATCGCCCCCTACCGACATACTCATGCCACGTGCAGGCCGGTGCAGGGCCACCTTGTGCCACACAGGGGCAGTAGCCACTAGGGGGCGCCCTTCGATTGTTTGAGATGAGGTTCTATACGAAACACCGAGTTGCTGAGGCAATTAGGCAAGCGACTTATAGTGCAAATGTTGTTTATAACGTAGTGAATGCTTGGGAGCTTAATTGTCCCTTACTCCTGCTCACAGATTTACCCAGCCCACAGATCTTACATATGAAAAGCTAATGGTCAGTGAGGTCAGCAGCACTGTAGGTTCTGGTGTCAAGGACATGGGCCTGCATTCACTGGTCCACTGCTATATAGTCCAGCGGATGTTCTTGCTTGGACCCGGCGTGAATCCATGATGTTGTCTGGATGCACAGATGCCAGAACAGCGTGTTGGCAATGACAATCCCATAGGCTGCACAGAAGTCTAAGAGCCTCCTACCGTTGTTATTGAGTTGATCTGGCCCATGCCTTCCAATCACTCCAGACCAGGTGCCAGCATCATCACCAACTCGGGCATTGAAGTCACCCAACATGATGACTCTATCAGGAGGGGCCAAATTTAGCTAACACCTGTGACAGGAGGTCACAGAAGGAATCTGAATCCACGGGCTTGCCTGCATCCCTCCACTGATGTTCATCTTCGGTGGGGGCGTAAGCAGCCACCACCACCACCACCATTCTCTGCCTCCTGTTGATGGGGAGGCGAGCCCAAAGTAGCCTGGGGCTTACAGCTTCCCACACCTCGCCGCCACCTTCCCACGCCGCCTTCATTCTTTTTTTCAGAATAAGAGCCACTCCTTGTTGTTTGGCAGTCTCCTGCCCCGAGTGGAGGACTCTGCACCCCTCGTGATGATTGGAGTCAGAGCCGGTCCACTGGATCTCCTGAATGCCACAGAGATCCAGGCGGTACCAGTCCAGCTCTGTACAGAGTAGCAGCCTCTCCTCCACGTGGCCACTCTCAGTGGCTTTTTGCCATTTCTAGAGGAACCCCAAGGGTAAGCATTCAGGCATTGCTCCTCACAATGTTATCGTCTGGCATCACAACCACCAACACCACACCTGTATTTGAATTGCAAGTAACCTTTAATGAACACAACGCAACCCAAACAACCGTTCGTTTGAAAAACATATCTTAATATTTCCATTCTTCTCCGTGTGAGTCCCACACACACACACCCGCTGCATTTAAATTCCAAATCGTGTTCATAAACACACCGCCAGTCATTTGAAACCGAGTCGGTGCTTAGAGGAGGGTGGCCCGGGACCGGTTCAGATAATCGTCACCATTATTGTTGGCCAGGAGCGGGAATCGAACTGGGGTCTCTGCCGTGTTGGTAGTGCAGTGTAGCCTGAATCTCTGCGCCGCTGCTTTCTCCTCACCCCCCTCCTCGTCCCCCCTCCCTGCAAACATCATCTATCAGCGGTCATTGATGCAACGACGACAAGCCGGGCTCTTGTCGCTCTCTCTCCCTCCCTCTCTGTCCACCCACCTTTGCCCCCTGTTAACAATACCCAGCACCCTATCTACCACTCCCACCAAGCGGTTCTCTCTCGCGATATGCCGCATCATGTGCATTAACTGTCCCCTCCCTCCTCCCTCTCCCCCTTCTCTCATCCCCCCCTCCCCCCTCTCCCTTTGCCGTCTATCTCTCTCCGCGACTCCTCTGTCTCTCGCGACCACCTCCCCCCCCACCCCCCGGTCTCGACCCCTCTCGGCCTCCACGACTCTCCACGCTCTGTCCAAGTATTGCCTAACCCTCTCGATCGACACTTCTACCTCTCTGCCACCTCTGATCCTTCCAGCCCCCTCCATGCCCCTGTGTGCCACCTCTCTCTCATTTCTTCTATCTACCTCTCTCCCTCCCCTCCTTCCAAGCCCCTCTCTCTCCCACCTTAGCATCTCTCCCGCTCTCTCTCTTATCTGCTGCTCTCTACCCTGACCACCGGCCCTTCTGACAATGTCTGCCTCCGCTCTTTCCCTCTCTGCTCCCCGATCTACCCCTCTGTTATCTCTCCTTCGTGCTCCCTCTCTCTCCCACCTTAGCATCTCTCCCGCTCTCTCTCTTATCTGCTGCTCTCCACCCGGGCCACCGGCCCCTCTGACAATGTCCACCTCCGCTCTTCCCCTGTCCATTGGCCTACGCACCTCTGCCTCTGCCCTCAATCTGGCCGCCTCTCTCTCCAATCGAGACCTGTTTACTAACATCCTCTCCACTCTATTATCTACCTCTCTAATTGCCCTCAATCTGGCCCCCTCCATGTCCCACACATGCCGCTCTGCCACCTGAACCACTTCTCCCACTCCCCTCTGCCTGACCGGGTCCCTCTCCCCCCGCCTCTCTCCCCCCCGTCCACCCCTCTCGCCCTCCCTCGCCCACATCTCCCTCTCTTGTCCCCCCCGGTCCACGTTCTCCCTCGCTCCCAAAGCCCTGACCCCATCCTCCCGTTCCCCGCGCACGTCTCTCCCTCCCCTCCGTCGAGCAAGCTCTCTCCGAGCCCACTGCTCCTCCTCTAGCCCCATGACCCCTTCTTCCAACCGTCCACCTCCTCCTGCTCCCTCCCTCACCCGCATCTCACGCTCTCTTCCCGCCCGCCCCCGCTCCACATTCTCCCCCACTCTCCATGGCCTCTCTCCACCCTCTCCTCTGCCCCTCTCAATTCTGGCCATCTCCCTCTGTGCCCTCTGCCTCACGAGCTCTCTCATCTCACCCCATCTATCTCCCCCTGGTCGATCCCCCCCACCCCCTGGTCCTCTCTGTCCTGCCCCATCCCCGCCTCTCCCCTCTCTCTCCATCGTGGTACTCCGATTGCGCTCTTCCTCCTGGCCCCTCCCGCAGCGTCTTGCCGGGGGTAGCGATGCACCACGCGCACCTGTACCACGACAATGGCCGCCGTCAACACCGACATCAACGACCGCCGTTCGCCAGTAAGTGGCAGTGACATCGCCGTGGCGCCCGTGCCAGGCCAGGTATACTTTGAGGCCACGTGAAGCGTCAAAGGCTCGCTGGAAGGAGGAAGTCGCGTGACAGACTCAGCAGTTGCGATGGGTTAACCGACGGATGGCTATCGATTAGAAATCACATATCCCCGAGTCTCACCTGTGAGTGGCACCGCCTCACACTGTTGTGGATCCCCACGTGGCTCGGAGCCTCAAAAGCTCCGTGACTCCTGGGTGGTGATACAAAGACAAAGATCCCTCGTGTAGCCTTAACACACTGTTGGGGCAAGTGCTGTTAGCAAGTGTCAGCACCACCTATGAAGGCCGGAATGGTACACGAGGGGGTGGGTGGCCAGCACCGCGCCCGACCGCCTTTGTCTCCCCAGTAGCGATGTTTACGCACCGCACCAGGTACTCACTTGAGGCTGAGTCGACCTAGGGGAGGCCCAGAACCGGTTCAAATAATCGTCACTGGGTGTTGGCAGTGAGCGGGAATCAAACTCGGGTCGTCAGGTTCGTAGAGCAGCGCACTAACCGCTAGACTACCGCCACACACGTTACACACACACAGTGTACACACACACACAGTGTACACACACACGGTACACACACACACAGTACACACACACAGTACACACACACAGTACACACACACAGTAAACACACACACAGTACACACACACACGCACAGTACACACACATGTTACACACACACAGTACACACACACACAGTACACACACGCACAGTACACACACACGGTGCACACACACGCATGACACACACGCACAATAAACACACACAGTACACACACAGGGTACACACACGCACAGTACACACACACACAGTACACACACACACAGTACACACACACACGCATGGTACACACACACACACGCACGGTACACACACACGGTGCACACACACGCATGACACACACGCACAATAAACACACACAGTACACACACAGAGTACACACACGCACAGTACACACACACACAGTACACACACACACAGTACACACACACACGCATGGTACACACACACACACGCACGGTACACACACACGGTGCACACACACGCACAACACGCACGCACAGTACACACACACGCACAGTATATACACACGGTGCACACACACGCACGATACACATGCACAATACACACGCACACACACACACACAGTACACACGCACGGTACACACACACACGCACGGTACACACACACACGGTACACACATGCACAGTACACACACACAGTACACACACACGGTATACACACACACAGTACACACACACAGTACACACACACACGGTACACACACACGCAGTACACACACGTACGCACGGCACGCCCACACTCCCTCAGTCACGTGACTAAGGTTGACGCGCCGCCCCATCTCCCGAGGTGACCTCTTGGCTCTCTCGTCTCTCCTCGACACGTAGATTTATTTCTTACTCTTACCTAGAAGCGTCATTGTCTGTCTGTCTCTGTGGACGCAACTTGCGAGGAATTGTACTCACAAACTGTGGGGATAACGTTTCAAAAAAACTGCCCAGATACCACGCGATAAGCCCCGTGGTGAGCCAGTGCTATTCCTATTTCCAATCCGTCAACGTGAAAGTAGTTCAATTAACTATTTATTACTAATCTACATATATATCAAAGGCAAAGTAATTGATTTATTAAAATATTTAATTTAACGTAGGTATAAAATAAAATAAATGTAATGTAGGTATAAATAAAATAAATAAAAATTAAACGTAGGTATAAATAAAATAAATGTAATGAAAAGCTAACCTGATTTCTAAATTCAACCACCTATCAAAGAAGAACCCAGTTCCACATATAACAAAACAAGATGTTAACAAAATCGTCATTAATCAGAGTAGCACCCCGATTTCGGACAATCTGAAAACAGTACTGGCTAGGGGACTAAATTTTGCTGTCACCCCAAAACACATACCAATAGATGATATCATCTCTCAGGTCGATGTAGCCCTCAAAGGCGTAGGACACATCCAAGCAGACGTTGCGAGAGCTGAAATAGCCACTATTCTTAAGAATGCTAAGAAACCCATTAGTAACATCAGCAAAAATGAACGCTCTGAACTCGCAAATTTAAAAAAACAGAAGTGATATAGTCATCCTCTCAGCCGATAAAGGCAACGCTACTGTTATTATGGATAAAGATTCATACAACAACAAAATCCAGAATCTGCTCAACGATGGAAGTTATTCAAAAATAAAAAATGACCCCACTAATAGCCTAGCGATAAAAACCAACAAGATCATCACAAGTTCGACCTCCCTAAGCGACCCAACTAAACGTCCCTCCTTAAAACCTTCTGCTGCAAGACCCCGTAGATTCTATGGTCTTCCCAAGATTCATAAAGAAGGCACCCCACTTCGACCCATCGTATCCACGATCAACTCCCCTACCTATAGACTAGCCCGCTTTCTGTCAGATACCTTGCTGCCTTTCACTGGCAAGACCGCCTCAGCAGTACTTAACTCAGCCCAATTGGTCTCTATGGTCAAAGACGTTGTACTGTCCCCTGACGATATCCTTGTCAGCTTCGATGTGGTCTCTTTGTTCACCAAGGTCCCAGTACCTGATACCATTGAAATAATTGAAAATTTGGTCCTACATGGACTAGACCCCGACACACCTGCACTGGTTAGGCACTGCCTCAACAATACCTACTTTACTTGGAATGGCTCCTTCTACAAACAAAATGAGGGTACCCCCATGGGATCCCCCTTATCACCAGTGATAGCCACTATTTCCATGGAGAAATTTGAATCAGACGCCATCCAGACTTCCACCCTCAGACCTTCCCTGTGGAAGAGATATGTGGATGACACTTTCGTCATTTGGCCACATGGCCTCCCAGCTCTGAACCTTTTCCTACACCACATCAATTCCAGACATCCCGCCATCAAATTCAAAATGGAAGTGGAGAAAGATGGCAAGCTACCATTCTTAGATGTTCTGTTTGAGTGTAGACCTGATGGCCCATTGGGGCATTCTGTCTACAGGAAACCCACCCACACAGATTCCTACTTGAAACCTGATTCCCACCAACACCAAGCCCAAAATAATTCTCTCATCAAAACTTTATACCATAGGGCTCATTACATTTCGGACCAACACCACCTGACCAGTGAATTAAAACATGTACACCTGGCCCTCAAAATGAATGGTTACTCTGACCGTACCATCCGCCAAGCTGTCTCTCCCTCCATACAGAAACAACCACTTGATACTCCGGTCAAAACCATCACACTTCCATATATAGCAGGCGTTACTAAAAAGATTTCCAAAATTCTAAACAAACACAAGATCCAGGTCCGGTTCAATACAGTACACAAAATTCGTGATCTGATCCCATCCGTGAAGGATGTCATTCCTGATGTACAGTACCCCGGGGTTTACAAATTGAGTTGTACCTGCGGTGATTGCTATATCGGTGAGACAAAGCGACATGTCTCTGACCGAATTCGCGAGCACAAATCAGATTTGAAACACGGCAAAACGAATTCTTCTGCCGTGGATGATCACTTTTACAACGCTGTGGGGGATCACGATATAATTTTCTCCGATACCAAGGTTCTTTGCAAACCCACGGGCTTTTATCAGAGATTTGTTCATGAAGCAATTCAGATCTACAAACACAGACACAATTTCAACCGAGAGGATGGTTTCAAATTAAGCAACCATTGGAAAGGTGTTCTAAATCGAACTAAACATTAAACTCATTTCAATGGTACAGTATATTTTTCAAGTAGTGGTACCCCAAACTTTCGCAGCTCTTATAAATTCCCTTTTCACACCATCAATAGGTAAACTCCCCCTCCCCCCCTTCCCCCCCCCCCCCGCGCCAAACGGCACGTACACCACCTCTTTCCTAAAATCCGCCAATCAAATGCTAATTTTTATGCTAATTTCTTTGTCAGAACACCTTGTTTGCTCGCACACAGTCTAAAGGTCCGCTGTCTGAGCGTGGTTGTGTTTCGCTAAATTCTCCTGTTTGATGAGTATTAGGTGCCTCGGTGAATGCATATGCTCTGACTTTAACATAACTATTTCTATTTAAAGCTTTCGTGACTGCAATGATTCATCTTCTTTGGTTCTTTCGGTAAAGTAACGTAGAATGATAATAAAATAATAAATTGATAAAATAAAATAACACAATAATATTCTCACGACGTTTCGGCCACAACACAAGTGGCCTTCATCAGGTGAAGGGGGCGAGACTGTCTGGTAGGACAGCGCTGGAGTGAAAGAGCCACGTTCAGATACGGCCTTTAAGCTGTGTGAGAGGAACAGGCGCTTTGTTCCTCTCACACAGCTTAAAGGCCGTATCTGAACGTGGCTCTTTCACTCCAGCGCTGTCCTACCAGACAGTCTCGCCCCCTTCACCTGATGAAGGCCGCTTGTGTTGTGGCCGAAACGTCGTGAGAATATTATTGTGTTATTTTATTTTATCAATTTATTATTTTATTATCATTCTACGTGACTTTACCGAAAGAACCAAAGAAGATAGCTATTTCTGTGACCAGTTACAAGCTAATCACTCAGCTATTTCAATGCTAGATTCTATGCTAAGTCCTTTGTCAAGGGGTACCTCTGCGGATGTGTATACTTTAACTTAGCTATTTCAATGAGCCATTTCAATGCTAAATTATATGCTAATTCCTTTGTCAAGGCGCTTTGTGTTTTTCTTCTCACACAGCTTAAAGGTCGTGATCTAAGCGTGGCTTCTCCCACTCCAGCGCTGTCCTCCAGACAGTCTCGTCCCTTCACCTGATGAAGGCCGCTGGTGTTGTGGCCGAAACGTCGTGATTTTTTGTTATTTTATTTTCACCTACGTGACTTTACCCAATAGAACCAAAGAGTATGGATCCCAGCAGTCACGAAAGCTTTAAATCTAAAATTTATTTGTTTCGGCTTTTTTCTTTCTTGCAAGCATCAATTTTTTCCAGGGTTTTTCAGTGAAATAGAAGGGAATGCGAAGTTAACCAAAGACAAGAATCCAAGTCCCGGGCGAAGCTGGGTAGTGAAGCTCGTTACTAATAAACCCCAATGATCCTATCAAAATGAGGGATTTCAATCGGATCGTTGGGGGGGCACGTGCCACCCCACCCCCCACTGGCTCCACCACTGTCACACACTGGCATGGTTCACAGGTGGTGGTGTGTCCAGACCCACGCCTGGCCACCTTCACCTGCTCAGTATTAATGCTTCCTCACTCCACCAAGTAGTTAATTGAGGATCAATCAACACAGCCGAGGCTGCGTTTCTCTCTCTCTCCCCGTGGTTGTGTGGATTTCCTTCCCGATCCCCCGGTCTCCCCTCTACATGTAGAGAATGAACACCACCACGCGTCTAGAGTGAACACCACCAAGCGTCTAGAGTGAACACCGCCACGTGTCTAGAGTGAACACCGCCACGTGTCTAGAGTGAACACCACCACACATCTAGAGTGAACACCACTACGCGTCTAGAGTGAACACCGCCACGTGTCTAGAGTGAACACCGCCAACGCGTCTAGAGTGAACACCACCACGCTGTTGACAAGCCCCACCTTACACCATTGGAAACCTCATTTGCCAGTAACAAAATGATTGTTTTTTTACCCTTTTATCTGGCAACAAAACTGACACCTTTTTTACAAGGAGTCATGTTTACATTGACCACAATACCTGCGGTCGGAACGCAAACACAAAACAACAACTCTGATAATGTATGTGGCACTGTGGTGCATTGTCTTCTGGTCCAACACCAACGTGAGACGAGGCTCTAAAGAAAGCTGTCTCGGGTGTGGACCAATCAATTTCAAGGACAGTGCCAATACATTATCAGAGTTGTTGTTTTGTGTTTGCTTTCCGACCGCAGGTATTGTGGTCAATGTAAACATGACTCCTTGTAAAAAAGGTGTCAGTTTTGTTGCCAGATAAAAGGGTAAAAAAACAATTATCAAGTCCCACCTTGTTGTTATTGTTGTTGTGGGCAGGTCGCTTCTGATAACAAGAGCGGTATAGCAGCTCAAGCGGGCTTGGCCTGGTGAAAAAAATAAAAACTGCGTGAATATTTACAATAAAACAAAGTTACAAAGTGGCGAGCCGGGTGAAGACAAATTAAACTTAAGCGAGATAATTAAAGTAAACGCAATCAGGCGAGGGCAGGAGGCAAGGCCCCGCGTGGCTAGGCCCCGCGTTGTAAAGTTCCAACCTGGACATCGATTCCCATGCTCGCTGCTACTCAACTGACATCCCTACGAGGGAGAGCGAGGCTCTACCTTGGTAAACATCAACAACAACCACCACCACAACCACAATCGCAATGAGAAGTTCTCACCTCGGATTTCAGTGCAGTGTTACCTCGTGACGTCACGCTGCAGCAGGTGACATGACGTCACATCCGGGGAACGATAACGCTCCTCCCACAATGAGCGGCTCCGTAACTAAAATAGTGAATATGCAAATAGTGAATATGCAAATAGTGAATATGCAAATAGTGAATATGCAATGCATTTCCGACCAGGAACACATTACCAGTGAACTCAAGCACGTACACCAGGCTCTCAGGGCTAATGGCTACTCCGACTACACAATCCGCAAAGCCATCACTCCAGTCATGAAGAAGGATCCTCTTGTGGAGCCACTCAAAACCATATGCTTTAACTTTTAACATAGCTATTTCTGTGACCAGTCACAAGCTAATCATTCAGCCATTTCAATGCTAAATTTTATGCTAATTCCTTTGTCAAGGCTCTTTGTTCCTCTCACACAGCTTAAAAGCCGTGATCTGAACGTGGCTCTCTCACTCCAGCGCTGTCCTACCAGACAGTCTCGCCCCCTTCACCTGATGAAGGCCGCTTGTGTTGTGGCCGAAACGTCGTGAGAATATTATTGTGTTTATTTTATTCTCATTCTACGTGACTTTACCGAAAGAACCAAAGAAGATGAATATATTATGTTAATGTACTTGTCCCATGTGTCGTGGGCAATGAACTCGTCGGCTTTAACGAATAAATTATGTTAATGAGTTGCCGTCACTGGGCGTAGCTTTGCCCAAATAAGGATAGGCACTGGAACGCAATCGGCAGTGATACAAGCGGAGGTGACGTCACGCTCAAGAGCGCGGTGTAATACCTTGGTGACATGACGTCACTAGCAAGGTACACCGATGAAGTAATGCTGAGTGGTGACGTCACAGAGCGGGATTGGCGCTTAAGTTGATTTAGATTCATTTTCATTGCTCCCTCCCTTGGGTGCGTGGGCTCAGCTACAACAACGTGGACATTATTGTGTGTACACTGTGTGTGTGTACACTGTGTGTACACTGTATGTGTGTGTACACTGTATGTGTGTGTACACTGTGTGTACACTATGTGTGTGTACACTGTGTGTACACTGTATGTGTGTGTACACTGTGTGTACACTGTATGTGTGTGTACACTGTGTGTACACTGTATGTGTGTGTACACTGTGTGTGTGTACACACACACACAGTGTACACACACTGTGTGTACACTGTGTGTCTGTGTACACTGTGTGTGTGTACACTGTATGTGTACACTGTGTGTGTGTACACTGTGTGTGTGTGTGTACACTGTGTGTGTGTACACTGTGTGTGTGTGTGTACACTGTGTGTGTGTACACTGTGTGTGTGTGTACACTGTGTGTGCACAGTGTGTACACTGTGTGTGTACACTGTGTGTGAACACAAGGTGTGTGTGTGTGTACGTGTGTGTGTACACAATGTGTGTGTACACTGTGTGTGTGTGTACACAATGCGTGTGTGTGTACACTGTGTGTGTACACTCTGTGTGTGTACACTGTGTGTGTTTACACTGTGCTTACTCTGTGTGTGTTTACACTGTGTGTGTACACTCTGTGTGTTTACACTGTGTGTGTGTGCACTCTGTGTGTGTTTATAGTGTGTGTGTTTACACTGTGTGTGTACACTGTGTGTGTGTACACTGTGTGTGTTTACACTGTGTGTGTACACTGTGTGTGTGTACACTGTGTGTGTACACTGTGTGTGTACACTCTATGTGTGTTTACACTGTGTGTGTACACTGTCTGTGTACAGTGTGTGTGTGTGTACAGTGTCTGTGTACACTGTGTGTGTGTACACTGTGTGTGTGTACAGTGTGTGTGTGTACACTGTGTCTGTGTACACTGTGTGTGTTTACACTGTGTGTGTGTGTACACTATGTGTGTGTGTACACTGTGTGTGTGTACACTGTGTGTATCTGTGTACACTGTGTGTGTACACTCTGTGTGTGTACAATCTGTGTGTTTACACTGTGTGTGTACAATGTGTGTGTGTGTACACACACAGACACAACCTCTACCGTCAGCAGTGGATGGGTGTAGCGAGGTGCAATGCCCCCCCCCATCTCTGTGATTAAAACACACAAACACCACTAGCCTATAATAATAAAGTGACCAAAAAGGACAAAGAGTACGTTTGACCTGTCAACTGATATAAATTCCACATTTATATGGCGTAGCCCAGTCTCTCCATTGGATGACTCCTGTTAACCTCACACAGAGAAGTACTTAATTTATTGAGCTCTGATGCCCAAACTGTATCTTGAAATTGCAACCTTTAAAACTGCGAGACAAACGTTTTAACCACATCACTTTCCAGCCAGAGATCTCTGCACAAGTTGGAGCACTCTACCAATGAATCCAGTCATCCGAAATTAACGTGATTGTAACATGCATTCGGAATTCCTTTGGTCGCCCAAATGAGCCTCCGCACCTTGGCATGGATAGCGAGTCCTGCACTCACGTCAGAAGCAATAACGTCCAGCTATTTTATTTCAGCATGGCAGATTTTAAGCCATGTTGACTTGGAATAAACCTCCCCAGGTACTTGGTCCGATTGAAACTGTAAAAATAAAATTGTACCCTTAGGGGTTAGCCTGAATTGAACCCATGAGATCGGATCCAAGCGTAATGCATCAAAGCAGCACTCCCATCTCACTGGGTTTGTACAAAATATCTGTGCTATACACCATACTACTTTACAGTAATATACTACTATACTTTAGCTGGAATGTAGCATGTTTATGGTAGAGTGGATTATTTGTAAATTTTGATTGAAAATCCGAAGTGTCTTCAGTTATAAGACTCCGTCATTCTTCAAGCTGCATACCAATGTTGAACAAACATTTACATTGCTAAAGGACATTTGCAGATGATACATTATTAATGTTTGAGACAGAGGGACATGCCAATGCACGTGAATGTTTTTTCAATAAAACATGTCAAAACTATACAGTTGCAATGATATAAAAATTAAATCCAAGCAACATTACCATTTTCCCTGCTCCTTGAGTTTGTGCTCAATACTTTAACGTGTACAGGGCCATGGCGGTGTGGGGGCCGACGTCCACCCCACCGCCCTCGCTGGGCAGGTGGGGCGCGACGTCCGCCCCTTCCGCCGCCTCCTCCACCGCGTCGGTCGGCTCCCGCCGGGCCCCCGCCGACCGAGCGATCGGGGCCCCCCGCGCCAGCGCCCTCTCCGAGGGACAGACTCGTGCTGCTGGCTCACGGCCGCACGGAGTAAACCCACGCACCCCCGCGCGCACCGCGGCTATCGCTAACGCAGCGGACAGCGGCACGCTAGCGCCTACACCAGCGAGCGATTACCTCCACGAGCATCCGCGCGCACCGCAGCCGTCGTTAACACGGGGCCCGAACGGTCTCGAACCTGCGGGCGATTATCTCAACGCGCGTCCGTGCACGCCGCGCGCCCACTACGGCTGACGCTGACGCAGCACGCGGCGGCCCACTCGCGTCCACGCCGACGGGCGATGATCTCAACGCGCGAGCTCCGGCCGCGGCTCCGCCCTCGCTCTCGCCACGCATCCGCCCACGGAGCCGCTCCGCACGGGAATCACACACGCACCACACCGATGCTCTCTGCTAACTTTTATTCGTGGCGCAAACCCCGCACTGCCCGGAGGGAATATTCTACGAGCGGAGCCTAGGCCTACCGCTACCCAAGTCCGCAAATGCTCGCACGCCCCATCACGCACCTCGCGGCCATGCTCACGGCGTCGCGCGGACGCCGTGAGAGTCAGAGGGACGAAGACGAAAGGGAACTTTGCCTATCGCCGCCTCGTAGCGGCGCTCGCCGGCGTCGCACAGATTCCGCGAGCGACTCGAGAAGGCGGGGAGCATCGCGTGCGACTCGTCGCCGCCGACCCGGCGAAACTTCGCGCGCCCAAACAATTTGAAGCCAACTCAGGGGCGCCGCAATGTGACTTGCTCTGCGAGGGTCGGCCATTCTCCTGGCGCCGGGAAACCGCGGGACTTTCATCCCAGAGACCCTTCGGATGAAAACCCGTCGTGCCGGGCAATCCCCCGCCAGGACGCTACGTGCGCGCGCTGCAGGTGCGTGCTCAGTGTGGGGGGGCACGGGGGAGTCGAGGCGATGGCAGAGTTGCTCCGAGACCGTGGCACCACAGCGGATCGGGAATTGCGTTGAAATCCGGCTCACGCAAAAGCACAAAAGGGGCGACCCAACGGGGCCCCGAAATCAAATCGATTCGTCGAGTCGACAAATGTGCACATCGCCCCGGGGATGGCAACTGACAGTCGAGTACGGAAAATCGTGATGTGCACCGATTCTGTTTATATGCGACACAACTTCACGCCACATGGTCCCACGGGGAAAGACGGTGGCATAAGTAAATACAAAAACGAACCAGTAAACCATTGGTGATTGATCAAAGCTATGAAGGCGATGATCCAGGAAAATTATATTATGATGCTGTGGTAAAAGGTAATAAGTTACTCTAAAGTGCATGGCCATGGAAACGTTGGTAATGATTAGGAAAAAGTCTGAAATATGTTGACGTGTAAATCAGCAAATCAAGTTAAATCCACAGAGGAGGGAAAGAAGGATCCCAAGCATGCGACACTCAGAACCAAAAGTGGCAGAGACTCGGCCGAGAGAGTGGAGAGAGAGAGAGGAAGAGACTTTTCAGGACTTTATTTCCACTACAAAAGTAACAAAAAAACATTACAGCAAAAAAACACCAAAATTGAAAATCAATAAAACATAAAACTCTTAACAGCGGTATGTGCATGAAATACAAATGGCACCGGGATAGAGGCTGTGGAAACGAGGTGGTGCACGGACATCTCCATGTGCAGCAAAGTTGTTCAGGGGTTTTTCAATTTTATAAAGAATCAAATGTTTTGACATCAGAATGCGATGTGAACAATATATATTTTTCTCCACTACATTTTCAAAACGAAATGGCGTTGACATGTCAAACACCTGAATTCGTTTTTTCAAGGATTCTGTTGTCGTAGCTACGTATGCAGTCTGCAAGTTTTTTTATGTGGGCACGTGCAAATATTGTCTGGGTACATGAAAATATTCCTTTGAAAATGTGTCCTAGACTATATATATTTGTAAGTTAATAAAAGTAGAATTGAAACATTAGCACAATGTAGATTTGTATATTGTAGGGTAGAAATATATTTATCATAGCGATGATCTAACTTTGGTTTAATACAATTTATATTTTTACTTAGAATACTTTAGCCATGCAATAGACTAAATATAATGCTCGTGTTTTTAAAGAAAATAATATATTTACCAGGATTAAAGTTGTGCGAAATATGTTATAAAATCTGAGGCTTGGAGAATTGCATGCTGGGAATTAAATTGAGACAGAAAGGGGTTAATGCATGCCTTGTAGAGCAGGCGCACGTTACAGAGATTATTGACAAAACAGAATGCCATGTGAACAATATATATTTTTCTCCGCTACATTTTCAAAACGAAATGGCGTCGACATGTCAAACACCTGAATTAGTTTTTTTTCTTCAAGGATTCTGTTGTCGGTTTTCATTAAAGTGCAATGACAGGGTGACACCTGCTGACATCACAGGGTGACACCTGCTGACATCACAGGGTGACACCTGCTGACATCACAGGGTGACACCTGCTGACATGACAGGGTGACACCTGCTGACATCACAGGGTGACACCTGCTGACATGACAGGGTGACACCTGCTGACATGACAGGGTAACACCTGCTGACATCACAGGGTAACACCTGCTGACATGACAGGGTGACACCTGCTGACATGACAGGGTGACACCTGCTGACATCACAGGGTGACACCTGCTAACATCACAGGGTGACACCTGCTGACAGGGTGACACCTGCTGACATGACAGGGTAACACCTGCTGACATGACAGGGTGACACCTGCTGACATGACAGGGTGACACCTGCTGACATGACAGGGTGACACCTGCTGACATCACAGGGTGACACCTGCTAACATCACAGGGTGACACCTGCTGACAGGGTGACACCTGCTGACATGACAGGGTGACACCTGCTGACATGACAGGGTGACACCTGCTGACATGACAGGGTGACACCTGCTGACATGACAGGGTGACACCTGCTGACATGACAGGGTAACACCCGCTGGCCTGGCAAGGGCTTCACGGGTACGGCCACAGAGGTAACAACCAATCAGGGAAGGAGGCGCATCTGGGGCAAAGGCAACAGGTGGGGCTAGCCGAGTTACTCTGGTCACCTGCTCGAAAGGTTCCACGAGAGGGCGTGGCCGTAGGCGGGGCCTAGCCACGCCTCCGTCCACGCCCTCTCGTGTAACCTGCTCCAAGGTTCCACGAGAGGGCGTGGCCGGAGGCGGGGCCTAGCCACGCCTGGGGGGATATAAGGGGGAGCGGACCCGGAGCTCGGGGCTCGTGCGTGGGGTCCCGGGTCCTGGCGTGTCGCCGTTCGCCGGCTTCTCTCTCCGTCGTCGTCACGCCGCCAGCCGGAATCGTGGCCAAGAAGGGCCGGCATAGTCACGAGACGTTAACGTGGAAAGTCATTTGGTGAGACGTGCGTAGCGAGCGAGGTAGCGGCGCGTGGTCCGGTGAGAAGGAGCGACGAGTCAAATGAGAGAGGCGCAACGTGAAGTCAGGGGTGGTCCCCCCCCCCCCACCGAGGGAAAAAGGAAAGGGGGCGGATGGCTGAGTGGAGAGCGTGCGGGAACGTGAACGTGGAGAGCGAGTGGCCGGGCAATTTGCAGTTTGACGGCAAACGCCGCAATGGACGTGAGGTTCAGAGTGAACGCTAAGTGAGGGCTCGTGGGTAGAACATCGTCAGTGGTGTGACGAACGCCGCTGCAATAGACACATGCGCTACGGGTACATGTCGCTTTTGGTGCAGGTACAGCACGTGGCGACCACCTGCCGGGTCACGGAGAAGGAGCCGGGTTACATCGAGAGGCCCTGGAAGAGGCAGCTGGGAGGCGGTGTCGCGGCAGGGGCTGGGCACATTCTCAGAGGATTCGCCTTGGTGAGGATGTTGTAGGCGTGCTGACACGCCACCTCCCGTGCTCCCTCCTCGCTGGAGCTCAGAAATGCGGGGAAGATGCTGGCGCCTTCTCCCATCCCGGGAATCGACACCTTATAGAGGAGGCCCGCGGGCATCCCGGGCCCCGAGTGAGCGTGCAGCTCGAAGATCGGGTAGCTGATGCCGGTGGTCCGGCACAGCATCCGCAGCCGCCCCGCCCACGACAGCATGGCCACCTCCGGCAGCGCCTCGAGAGCCACGGGCATGGGCCGCAGGTGGCGAGGTACCCACCACAGGCACGTGCGTGCCCCCCAGCCCTCAAACAGGCTGTGTGCGGCTTTGCCGGTGGCCGTGCACTCCGGCTCCGGCAGGTCTGGCACCGCTGCCTCCATCTCCTCCTCGTCTTCCGTTTCCGCGGCCGCAGCCGCAGCCACTGTGTGCCACTCCGGGATGGCCCAGTCCACCTTGATGGTCCGGCCCCATAGCTGGAAGTTGATTCGAAGGAGCTTCTTCCGGGCCATGGCGGCCGCGTGATGGCTCCCGTACTCGATGAACGCGTAGCCTCGGTTGAGGGTTTTGTCCCAGCGACAGACGCTCATCTTGACGTCCACCACGCCCTCCGTGGCACCGCTCATCGCCATCATCACCTCCACTCGCTTCTTGTCTTTTGGCAGCCCCCCAATGAAGAGGCGGCGATTGTCCACGCTGATGCAGACTCCAATGCGGCGTCCGGGACGGATCTCTAATTTGTTGAGTTTCTTGACGGCATCCGTGGCTTGGGCGAGCGTCGCGTAGGTAGCGAACGCATAGCCGCGGGTCTCCCCGCCATGCTCCATCATGAGGCGAAGCTGGTAGAGCTTCCCCACCGTCTCCAGCACGGGCACCAGCTCATCCTCGTAGAGGTCGCGCGGGATCCTCCCCAGAAACACCTCGCAGCCACGGGCGGGAGGGGGCCCCTGCCAATCAGGCGGCGGTCCGAACTTCCTCTGTCTGCTCTCCTGGACGATGTTGTACCCCGTGCGCAACATGCGGTCCAGCAGGACCTTCATACAGGCCATGCCGAGCACCTGTGGTTTGGCTGCTACGGTGATGCTGGGGCGGCGGCTTGGGGCCCGGTGGAGCCCTTGACGCTCCGCGCGGTCGCCTCGTGCCGGCAAAGCCACAGGGGGAATCAACTCCTGAAGAGCCAAATTCCTGGCAGGAACTCGCTCGGCCCACACCTACAGGGGATAGGAAGAGAGAGGGAGAGAGGGAGAGAGTGGAGAGAGAGATGGATGGAGAGAGAGAGAGAGACGCGTTTAAGCAGAGCTACCTATATAAACTCATAATAAAGGTTTTTGGGTTAGATCGCGTTATTTATAAATGTGTCGTAACCCCTCCACGACCCGACACGGCCAATCAGCAAAAAAAAGTGTCACGTTGACAAAAGACAAATAATTCACATTAAAACCATATTTTTGGTTTAGATATGTGGATGACACTTTGGTTGTCTGGCCACATGGTAAAGATACACTTAATGATTTTCTAAATCATCTCAATGCACAAAACCCGGCCATCCAGTTCACCATGGAAATGGAGGTGAATAACACATTCCCATTCCTAGATATTTTGCTTGGAAAAGGCCTAAACGGTAAAATAACACACAGCGTTTACAGAAAGCAAACGCACACTGATGCCTATCTGAATGCAGATTCGCATCATCATCCAGCTCAGAAATCCTCTCTTATCAAGACGCTCATACATCGGACTAAAACAGTGTCAGATGGTGAAAGTCTAGTGAGAGAGATCAAACACGTTAAAGACGCACTAAGACAGAATGGCTACAATAATGCTCAAATCAACAGAGCACTGAATGTCAAATCACGATTGCAAAGCAATACTGCTGAAAGCGATCAGATTGTCAGTAACTGACAAATTAACCCATGTTTTGCAAAAGCAAAACATTACAGTAAGATTTGGTACAGTACACAAAATTCAAAAACTAGTATCTTGCACTAAAGACGCATTACCTAAATTATCAACAGAAGGTGTATATCGGATTAATTGTTATGTGGCAGATGCTATATTGGACAGATGGGACGTAACATCAGCGTAAGACTAAAATAACATCAGAGAAATATTAAATTATCTCAAACACAACTGTCAGCAGTGGCAGAACATGCTTGTCAACAAGGACACTCAATTGATTTTGATAACGTTGAAGTGTTGTGTAAAACTAATTATTACTGGCAAAGACTAATTAGAGAATCCATTGAAATTGAGAGGAATAAAAATAACTTTAATCGCTCTGACAGCTACAGGCTTAGTGCGTCCTGGAAGCGTATTATTAAATAATACACATTACAATTCCTTATAGGGGAAACACATACTAATAAACGGATTACTAACATAGCATGTAATCACTAACACACATTACAACTAATTACTAATCTACAACTCATTACTAATCATAACCATTGACTCATTACTAATCGATTACATAATTACAATACCCATCCGCCTCTAATCACTGCACCTGATATGAGTTAAATGATGACGTCACCCTGCTGCTGCTCTATTTAAGACCGGGAGCAAGTGTAGAGGGCTTTACCATTCTGGCGAATTGCCCGATGATGCCGGATGTATTTACCAGTGAAACGTCACAGTACTACTCAAACTGTAAATGTTGTGGATTCACTCTTCAACACACCGGTGGGCTAAAGTAGTGAACTATTTGTCTTTTGTCAACGTGACACTTTTTTTGCTGATTGGCCGTGTCGGGTGGTAGAGGGTTACGACACATTTATAAATAACGCGATCTAACCCAAAAACTTTTATTATGAATAATATTGGTCGCGAAAGCCTACGTGTTAAACTATATAAACTCGAAAAATCACAATGAACTTAAAAAGAAACCCAAGAAACTGTCCTGACTTTTGTACCGCCCTGTATAATAATCATTACCCCTCACCCCCTGTACACCCCCCCACCCTCCGCAGTACCCCTCCTCACTCATCCACTCACTCACCGAGTCGCTCACACATTCACCCACCCATTTACTCGCCCACTCACTCAGCCACTCACCCACACACTCACCCAACCACTCATACACTCACTCGTCCAGTCGCTCACATACTCATCTACACACTCACCCACCCACACACTCACCCAGTCGCTCCCTCACTCACACATTCACCCATTCGCTCACACACTCACACATCCACCCACTCACTCACCCAGTTGCTCACCCAGTTGCTCACTCACTCACACAGTCACCCACCCACTCATCCACCCACACACTCACCTAGTCGCTCACCTAGTCGCTCACACACTCACCTCACACACTCACTCACTCACTCACCCACACACTCACTCACCCAGTCGCTCACACACTCACCACCCACTCACCCACCCACTCACCCACACACTCACTCACCCAGTCGCTCACACACTCACCACCCACTCACCCACCCACTCACCCAGTCGCCCACACACTCACCTCACACACTCACTCACCCAGTTGCTCACCCAGTTGCTCACTCACTCACACAGTCACCCAGCTACTCATCCACCTACACACTCACCTAGTCGCTCACCCAGTCGCTCACACACTCACCTCACACACTCACTCACTCACCCACTCACCTACACACTCACTCACCCAGTCGCTCACACACTCACCACCCACTCACCCACCCACTCACCCAGTCGCCCACACACTCACCTCACACACTCACTCACTCACCCACTCACTCACTCACCCACCCACACACTCACTCATCCAGTCGCTCACACACTCACCACCCACTCACCCACCCACTCACCCAGTTGCCCACACGCGCACCCACTCACTCACCTGCTCGCTCACCCAGCCACTCACTCACAACAATCGCCACTAATTGGCGGTGACGTCACCACGACGCTTGTGCCAGGGTCACGTGGTTAGCGGTAATCAATTGAAGGTGGAGGGGTTAATTAATTGAAGGTGGAGAGGGGCTTAATTAATTAATTACTGCTAACCACGTGAGCCTGGCACATGCGTCGTGGTGACGTCACCGCCAATTAGTGGCGATTGTTGTGAGTGGGTGGATGTGTGTGGGCGGGTGAGTGAGTGGATGGTGAGTGTCTGGGTGAGTGTCTGGGTGAGTGGGTGGGCGGGTGAGTGGGTGGATGTGTGAGTGGGTGGGTGAGTGGGTAACCCCTCCACCTTCAATTAAGTGAATTAAGGTGGAGGGGTTACCAGCCCCTCCACCTTCAATTAATTAGCCGCTATGGTGGTCGCAAATGCCCTGAGAGAAGAGGCCGATTGGAATTGACCCTCCACCCCACAGCACTGTCCGGCACCACGGGGAGGTAGGGAGTTGTTTTTGTCAACAACAACAACCGCCATTCGCCACTAATTGGCGGTGACGTCACCACGACGCTTGTGCCAGGCTATGTGCACCCTGAGGCCACGTGAAGTGTCAAACGTCCCGCTGGCAGGTCACGGGGCAGACCCAGGTGCCACGGGTCGACTGACTGAGATGACTGGCTGATGCACCACCTGTGCCTCCTACTCCGCCAAACTCACCCACTCACCCAGACACTCATACACTCACTCGTCTAGTCGCTCACATACTCATCTACACACTCACCCACCCACACACTCACCCAGTCGCTCACTCACTCACACACTCACCTATTCGCTCACACACTCACACACCCACTCACTCACCCAGTCGCACGCACACTCACACACCCACTCACTTACCCAGTTGCTCACCCAGTTGCTCACTCACACAGTCACCCACCCACTCATCCACCCACTCATCCACCCACACACTCACCTAGTCGCTCACCCAGTAGCTCACACACTCACCACCCACTCACCCACCCACTCACCCAGTCGCCCACACACTCACCTCACACACTCACTCACCCAGTTGCTCACCCAGTTGCTCACTCACTCACACAGTCACCCAGCTACTCATCCACCTACACACTCACCTAGTCGCTCACCCAGTCGCTCACACACTCACCTCACACACTCACTCACTCACCCACTCACCTACACACTCACTCACCCAGTCGCTCACACACTCACCACCCACTCACCCACCCACTCACCCAGTCGCCCACACACTCACCTCACACACTCACTCACTCACCCACTCACTCACTCACCCACCCACACACTCACTCATCCAGTCGCTCACACACTCACCACCCACTCACCCACCCACTCACCCAGTTGCCCACACGCGCACCCACTCACTCACCTGCTCGCTCACCCAGCCACTCACTCACAACAATCGCCACTAATTGGCGGTGACGTCACCACGACGCTTGTGCCAGGGTCACGTGGTTAGCGGTAATCAATTGAAGGTGGAGGGGTTAATTAATTGAAGGTGGAGAGGGGCTTAATTAATTAATTACTGCTAACCACGTGAGCCTGGCACATGCGTCGTGGTGACGTCACCGCCAATTAGTGGCGATTGTTGTGAGTGGGTGGATGTGTGTGGGCGGGTGAGTGAGTGGATGGTGAGTGTCTGGGTGAGTGTCTGGGTGAGTGGGTGGGCGGGTGAGTGGGTGGATGTGTGAGTGGGTGGGTGAGTGGGTAACCCCTCCACCTTCAATTAAGTGAATTAAGGTGGAGGGGTTACCAGCCCCTCCACCTTCAATTAATTAGCCGCTATGGTGGTCGCAAATGCCCTGAGAGAAGAGGCCGATTGGAATTGACCCTCCACCCCACAGCACTGTCCGGCACCACGGGGAGGTAGGGAGTTGTTTTTGTCAACAACAACAACCGCCATTCGCCACTAATTGGCGGTGACGTCACCACGACGCTTGTGCCAGGCTATGTGCACCCTGAGGCCACGTGAAGTGTCAAACGTCCCGCTGGCAGGTCACGGGGCAGACCCAGGTGCCACGGGTCGACTGACTGAGATGACTGGCTGATGCACCACCTGTGCCTCCTACTCCGCCAAACTCACCCACTCACCCAGACACTCATACACTCACTCGTCTAGTCGCTCACATACTCATCTACACACTCACCCACCCACACACTCACCCAGTCGCTCACTCACTCACACACTCACCTATTCGCTCACACACTCACACACCCACTCACTCACCCAGTCGCACGCACACTCACACACCCACTCACTTACCCAGTTGCTCACCCAGTTGCTCACTCACACAGTCACCCACCCACTCATCCACCCACTCATCCACCCACACACTCACCTAGTCGCTCACCCAGTAGCTCACACACTCACCACCCACTCACCCACCCACTCACCCAGTCGCCCACATGCTCACCCACCCACTCACCCACTCTCTCAGCCACTCACCCACTCACTCACCTGCTCGCTCACCCAGCCGCTCATCCAGCCACTCATTCACAACAACCGCCACTAATTGGCGGTGACGTCACCACGACGCTTGTGCCAGGGTCACGTGGTAAGCGGTAATTAATTGAAGGTGGAGATGGTTTAATTAATTAATGCTAACCAC
Organism: Petromyzon marinus; assembly: GCF_048934315.1. NCBI lineage: Eukaryota > Metazoa > Chordata > Hyperoartia > Petromyzontiformes > Petromyzontidae > Petromyzon > Petromyzon marinus. The sequence goes on from NW_027423014.1 coordinate 1,384,716, forward strand.
GTGAGCCTGGCACAAGCGTCGTGGTGACGTCACCGCCAATTAGTGGCGGTTGTTGTGAGTGGCTGGGTGAGTGGGCAGGTGGGTGAGTGGGTGGGCGAGTGGGTGGGTGGCTGGGTGTGTGGGCGGGTGAGTGGGTGGGCGAGCGAGTGGGTGAGCGAGCGTGTGGGCATGTGGTTGGGTGGGTGTGTGAGTGGGCGACTGGGTGAGTGGGTGGGTGAGTGGGTGGGCGACTGGATGAGTGGGTGGATGTGTGTCTGGGTGAGTAGGTGGGTGAGTGGGTGGGCGACTGGGTGAGTGGGTGTGTGTGTGGGCGGGTGGTTGGGTGGGTGAGTGGACGACTGGGTGAGTGGGTGGGTGGGTGAGTGAGTGGGTGGTGAGTGTCTGGGTGAGTGGGTGGGTGAGTGAGTGGGCAACTGGGTGAGTGGGTGGATGTGTGAGTGTCTGGGTGAGTGTCTGGGTGAGTGGGTTGGCGACTGGGTGAGTGGGTGGATGTGTGAGTGTCTGGGTGAGTGGGTGGGTGAGTGGGTAACCCCTCCACCTTCAATTAAGTAAATGAAGGTGGAGGGGTTACCAGCCCCTCCACCTTCAATTAATTAGCCGCTATGGTGGTCGCAAATGCCCTGAGAGTAGAGGCCGATTGGAATTGGCCCTCCACCCCACAGCACTGTCCACGACAACGTTGCCCGTCCGGCACCACGTGGAGGTAGGGAGTTGTTTTTGCCAACAACAACAACAACCGCCATTCGCCACTAAGTGGCGGTGACGCCACCACGACGCTTGTGCCAGGCTAGGTGCACCTTGAGGCCACGTGAAGTGTCGAACGCCCGCTGGCAGGAAGTCACAGGGCAGGCCCAGCAGGTGCCACGGGTCGACTGACTGAGACGGCTGAGATGACTGGCTGATGCAACACCTGTGCCTCCTACTGCACCAAACTCACCCACTCACCCAGTCGCTCACTCACTCACTCACCGACACACTCACCCACACACTCACCCAGACACTCATACACTCACTCGTCCAGTCGCTCACATACTCATCTACACACTCACCCACCCACACACTCACCCAGTCGCTCACTCACTCACACACTCACCTATTCGCTCACACACTCACACACCCACTCAGTCACCCAGTCGCACACACAATCACTCACTCACTCAGTTGCTCACCCGCTCACTCACTCACACAGTCACCCACCCACTCACTCTCCCATTCACACATACACACTCACACACCCACTCACTCACCCAGTTGCTCACTCACTCACACAGTCATCCACCCACTCATCCACCCACACACTCACCCAGTCGCTCACCCAGTCGCTCACACACTCACCTCACACACTCACTCACCCACTCACCTACACACTCACTCACCCAGTCGCTCACACACTCACCACCCACTCACCCACCCACTCACCCAGTCGCCCACTCACTCACCCACCCACACACTCACTCACCCAGTCGCTCACACACTCACCACCCACACACAGTGTACACAAACACACAGTGTACACACACAGTGTATACACACACAGTATACACACAGTGTACACACACAGTGTACACACACACACAGTGCACACACACACACAGTGTACACACAGTGTAAACACACACAGTGTACACACACACAGTGTACACACACACATTGTGTACACACACAGTATATACACAGAGTGTGTATGTACATACATAGTGTATATACGTACACACAGTGTACACACACATTGTGTACACACACACACATTGTGTACACACACACAGTGTACACACACAGTGTACACACACATTGTACACACACACACAGTGTACACACACACAGTGTACACACACAGTGTACACACATACCCACAGTGTACACACACAGTGTACATACACACAGTGTATACACACAGTGTACACACACACAGTGTACACACACAGTGTACACACAGTGTATACACACAGTGTACACACACACACAGTGTACACACAGTGCACACACACAGTGTACACACACACTCAGTGTACACACACACATTGTGTATACACACAGTGTACACACACACAGTGTACACACACAGTGTACACACACACATAGTGTACAAACACACAGTGTACACACAGTGTATATACACAGTGTAAACACACACAGTGTAAACACACAGTGTACACACACACACACAGTGTACACACACACAGTGTACACACACACAGTGTATACACACAGTGTAAACACACACAGTGTACACACACAGTATATACAGTGTGTATGTACATACATGGTGTATATACGTAAACACAGTGTACACACACACATTGTGTACACACACACAGTGTACACACAGTGTACACACACAGTGTACACACACACACAGTGTACACACACTGTGTATACACAATGTACACACACACACAGTGTACACACAGTGTACACACAGTGACACACACACAGTGTATACACACACAGTGTACACACACACTGTATACAGTGTACACACACAGTGACACACACACAGTGTATACACACAGTGTACACACACACAGTGTATACACACACAGTGTACACAAACAGTGTACACACACACAGTGTACACATAGACACCTGGGAGCCAGAAATCTTTCTGATGGGTCAAATACTCATTTCACTCATTAAAAAGCAAATCAATTTATAACATTTTTGACATGCGTTTCTCTGGATTTTTGTTGTTATTCTGTCTCTCACTGTTCAAATAAATCTACCATTAAAATTATAGACTGATCATTTCTTTGTCAGTGGGCAAACGTACAAAATCAGCAGGGGATCAAAATATTTTTATTTTATTGTTTCCATTCTACGTGGTGACTTTACCGAAATAACCAAGAAGATGAATCCCTGCAGTCACGAAAGCTTTAAATAGAAATTTGAATTGCAAGTGCTTTGAGTGTGTGCACGTGCCGTGTGGAAAAAAATGTACGATACGCTTATGTTGGATATGATTAGGTAATATCGTAGTGTCGCCATATCGCGATAACTTTCGGAGTTAAATGTTGTACAATTCTGCAAGAGCGTTCCGAACTTTGATCGCGTTGTGTGAACGTCATCATTTGGAACGAACCAACTTACCGCTTTAAATAGGGGGGGGGGGTCGCAGACGCGATAATATTTTTTAAAATATATAATTATATACATCTCCAACAGCAATACAATGACGGAGCGACCGTGACTATGATAGTAGATCATTCAGCATATATTGTTTGAGTAAATACGATTCAATTTATGCGATGGAAGTGAAAGTATAAGATTGATAGTTTGAGCGTCAACCCTTGGCTGGGAGTGGTAGCTCCCAAGTGCCAATGGCTGACGCCTCAAGCCGGCTCCCAGGACGCTTCTAAACTGTTCGGAACATAACGACTCCCCACCCCCCACCCTAAACTCTAAACTTGCACGAACAATTCCTCTCGCCCCTTAAAACTCTGAGCAGGATTGAACTCACGCGAACCGGTAAGTGGGTGTTTTGGTTTTAAAATTTTGACGAAAAAAAAAATCCGGTGTTGTGTGACCCCCGTTGCGGCGGTGACACCACAGGCTGTGGTTGCTCCTCGCCGGGGAAGGCGTCTCCTTCTCGGTAGGCAATCCAGGCCATTCAGGCCCTCCCTGGCGTCTCGGGCCTAGTCTGTCCCAAAGAAAATAAACATTTATACATGCTTTGTGGAACTGTTTTCACAGTAAGATACACAGGCAGCAGTCGTAAGAAGAAAGGCTTAAATACAATCGTCGGTAACAGAGGCGTTATGAAAAAGGGCCATTGCCCGATTATGCACTACAGTATTTACTTTTAAGGGCAGTGTTATTGGTAAATATGTAGGGGGTTTTTCTCTCGTGATATACCCGTCTTTGTGTTTGTCCTCATGCTGTGGGTTTCGGGCTGTTCCATGCGAGTTTGAAGCCATTGGTTAAACGAGGTAACACAACCACGGGTCAAGTTATCTCTTGATGCATCACAGCTGTCATCATAACGCGTACGGTTTACCCCGTATTCTTGTACAGAGACATTGAGTTTTCACGCCCATACGGGGTACAGCCATTTCAATACGGGCAAAAGAACATGCTTTGGTAACATAATATTGTCTGTTTGTGTTTCTACATTGTGATGGGACTTCGTAGGACGAACGTTGATATTTATAAAGACACTTGGTGGCCGATACGGTCTGAATTGATCTGTAATAAGGTAGGGGCACTGATAGAGGTTGACAGCTACGTGGTGGTGAGTGTACTCGAAGTGAATCTCTATTTGTGTGTTTCTCCCTTGTGATGGGACTTTGTTGTTGTTGTTGTTGTTTCAGGCGGCTGCGGGACTGTGCAACGTTGGTGAGTGGCATAGGAGCGGTGGGGGCAACATCCATTGTAGAGTACAATGTCACTACGCTCCCACGTCTGCGCTACCCTCCTCCACCAAGCCGCCACACGGACGAGCGTGGTGAAGTATGGTCAAATCACGACCCGGGGCGGCGTGGGGAGACCCTCGTCCGGCAATGGATTAACAAATTGGCTCTTACTGTTTATCTCCATATATATAAAAATATGTAAAGTTGTGATTGTGTGTGTTGTCTGTTCAAAATGTTTAGCCTACTTCCCGACATGCAACAAACTGGAAATTTGCCATGTGGGTACTTTCCAGACTGTACACCGTGCAAACATTATACAAATACACTTTTGTGTTTTTGGGGGGGGAAGCTCAATAATGTATAGATTTTTTGCACGGCAAGTGAGCTGTGACGTCAAATCTGTCACGTGACCCTCGCACGTGGAAGCGTAACGCGTTGTAGTGTAGTGGTTAGTGTTGTCTGTGTGTGTCTGTGTGTGTGTGTCTGTGTGTGTGTGTGTGTCTGTCTGTGTGTGTCTGTGTGTGTGTGTGTCTGTGTGTTTTTTTTGTGTGTTGTGGGGAGCGATAGTGTGGCGGTTAGCGCGCTGCGCTATGAACCCGGCGACACGGGTTCGATTCCCGCTCATGGCCAACACCAGTGACGATTATCTGAACCGGTCCCGGGCCTCCCCTAGGTCGACTCAGCCTCAATGCGGTGTGTAAACATCACCACTAGGGAGACAAAAGCGGTCGGGCGTGGTGCTAGCCACCCACCCCCTCGTGTACCGTTCCGGCCTTCATAGGTGCTCGCTAACAGCACTTGCCCCTACAGTCTGTTAAGGCTACATGGGGGATCTTTGTTTTATCTTTTGTGTGTCTGTGTGTGTGTCTGTGTGTGTGTCTGTGTGTGTGTGTGTAAGCGTAACGCATTATAGTGTAGTGGTTAGCGCTACGCCGCGCTACGAACCCGGTGACCCGAGTTCGATTCCCGCTCACGGCCACCACCGGCGACAATTATTTGAACTGCTTCTGGGCCTCCCCTAGGTAGACTCAGCCTAAAACGAGTAACTGTCGTAGTGTGAACATCGCCACTGGGGAGACAAAGGCGGCCGGACGTGGTGGATCCAAGTCCCGGTCGAAGCCGGGTAGTACACCTAGTCATGAATACATGAATGAATATAGACGTGTAAGTCACGTGTGACTGTATATATTCATTCTTCCATGGCTCGATACTGACGTGTAGATGGTGTGGATATTCTTATTTTCTGTCTGCAGCTGACGCTGGTCTGATGGAGCAAAGGCAGTCAGCACAGCAGCTCGGTACGACAAGTCAACAATGCGACCAGCGTGCATACAGCACGGATCGGACTGGAAATTTGACACGGCACCAGAGAACTCGCACAGGAGAGAAACCCTTCAAATGCACTGTGTGTGGGAAGACATTTTCAGATTTATCGACTCTTAAAAAACACCAGAGAACACACACGGGAGAGAAACCCTTCAAGTGCAGTGTGTGTGGGAAGGCATTTTCACGGTCATCTGCTCTTAAAACACACCAGAGAATACACACGGGAGAGAAACCCTTCAAGTGTACTCTGTGCGGCAAGGCATTTGCAAATTCATCAAATCTTCAAGTACACCAGAGAACACACACGGGAGAGAAACCCTTCAGGTGCACTCCGTGCGGGAAGGCGTTTTCAGATTCATCTACTCTTAATACACACCAGAGAACACACACAGGAGAGAAACCCTTCAAGTGCAGTGTGTGTGGAAAGGCATTTTCAGATTCAACTCATCTTAAAAGACACCAGAGAACACACAGGAGAGAAACCCTTCAAATGCACTGTGTGTGAGAAGACATTTTCAGATTCATTTGCTCTTAAAACACACCAGAGAACACACACGGGAGAGAAACCCTTCAAGTGCAGTGTGTGTGGGGAGGCATTTTCAGATTCATCTATTCTTAAAAATCACCAGAGAACACACACAGGAGAGAAACCCTTCAAGTGCAGTGTGTGTGGGAAGGCATTTCCAGATTCATATCATATTAAAAAACACCAGAGAACAC
>NW_027423015.1:5000-7500 GCF_048934315.1 Petromyzon marinus
TTGTGGCTCACGGGGCTGTTAGGGTGGCACAGAAATCCCTCGGAATGGGAAAAAACGGGTCATTTTCGTGTCGCCACATTGCATGCGAACCGCATGAAACTTCCAGAGGCATTTGCAGCAGGAATGCATGTGCACTCAAAAAATGTGATATTTTTCACGGAGAGACCCCGTGAAACGCTAGAAGTGGGCGGGGATGTCTCTCTTGTGGCTCACGGGGCTGTTAGGGTGGCACAGAAATCCCTCGGAATGGGAAAACGGGTCATTTTCGTGTCGCCACATTGCATACGAACCGCATGAAACTTCCAGAGGCATTTGCAGCAGGAATGCATGTGCACTCAAAAAAGTGAATATTTCTCACGGATAGACCCCGTGATACGCTATAAATTGGCGGGGATGTCTCTCTTGTGGCTCACGGGGCTGTTAGGGTGGCACAGAAATCCCTCGGAATGGGAAAACGGGTCATTTTCGTGTCGCCACATTGCATGCGAACCGCATGCAACTTCCAGAGGCATTTGCAGCAGAAATGCATGTGCAGTCAAAAAAAAATTGATATTTTTCACGGATAGACCCCGTGAAACGCTAGAAATTGGCGGGGATGTGTCTCTTGTGGCTCACGGGGCTGTTCGGGTCGCACAGAAATCCCTGGGAATGGGAAAACGGGTCATTTTCGTGTTGCCACATTGCGTACGAACCGCATGAAACTTCCAGAGGCATTTGCAGCAGGAATGCATGTGCACTCAAAAACTTCTATATGTTTCACGGATAGACCCCGTGAAACGCTAGAAATTGGCGGGGATGTGTCTCTTGTGGCTCACGGGGCTGTTAGGGTGGCACAGAACTCCCTCGGAATGGGAAAAGGGGTCATTTTCGTGTTGCCACATTGCATAGGAACGCCATGAAACTTCCAGAGGCATTTGCAGCAGAAAGGCACGTGCACTCAAAAATTTTAATATTTTTCACGCATAGACCCCGTCAAACGCTAGAAGTTGGCGGGGATGTCTCTCTTGTGGCTCACGGGGCTGTTAGGGTCGCACAGAAATGCCTCGGAATGGGAAAACGGGTCATTTTTGTGTGGCCACATTGCATAGGAACGGCATGAAACTTCCAGAGGCATTTGCAGCAGGAATGCATGTGCACTCAAAAACGTCTATATTTTTCACGGATAGACCCCGTGAAACGCTATAAATTGGCGGGGATGTCTGTCTTGTGGCTCACGGGCGCTGTTAGTTAGGGTCGCACAGAAATCCCTCGGAATGGGAAAAGGGGTCATTTTCGTGTTGCCACATTGCGTACGAACGGCATGAAACTTCCAGAGGCATCTGCAGCAGAAATGCATGTGCACTCAAAAACGTCTATATTTTTCACGGATAGACCCCGTGAAACGCTAGAAATTGGCGGGGATGTGTCTCTTGTGGCTCACGGGGCTGTTAGGGTCGCACAGAAATCCCTCGGAATGGGAAAACGGGTCATTTTCGTGTTGCCACAATTGGCATACGAACGGCATGAAACTTCCAGAGGCATTTGCAGCAGAAATGCATGTGCACTCAAAAACGTGAATATTTTTTCACGGATAGACCCCGTCAAACGCTCGAATTTGGCGGGGATGTTTCTCTTGTGGGTCACGGGGCTGTTCGGCTCGCACAGAACTCCCTTGGTCCACCTGATTCGTGCATACAGGCAGCAACTAAAACTCTGTAAACCTGCTGTGAGGACATCTAAACAGTGGACCAGTGAGGCTGTGGAAGATTTGCGGGCGTGCTTAGACTGTACTGACTGGGATATGTTCACGACTGCTACCAATAGTCTGGATGAACTCACAGAGGCTGTGTACATCAGCTTCTGTGAGGACTGCTGTATCCCAACACGTACCAGGGTGAACTTTAACAACAACAAGCCCTGGTTCTCAGCAAAGCTCAAAAGGTTGAGGTTGGAGAAGGAGGAAGCGTTTAGGAGTGGGGATAGAGACAGATTCAAGGAGTCGAAGAACAGGTTTAGCAAAGCGGTGAGAGAGGCTAAACGACTGTACTCAGAGACACTAAAACACCAGTTCTCTACTAACGACGCTGCTTCTGTCTGCCAAAGGGCTCAGGCACATCACCAACTACAAACCCAGAGCGCCCCACACCACTAACGACTCCCGCCTAGCCAACGACCTGAACGAGTTCTACCGTAGATTTGAAAGACAATTGGACTGTCCTGAACCACCCCTTCCCACCCAAGAGGCCCCATCCCCCACCCATACTACAGAAACGACTCTCTCCTTTCAGGAGGGAGAAGTTAATGGGCTTTTCAAGAGGCAGAATCCACGCAAAGCAGCCGGGCCGGACTCTGTCTCTCCAGCCACCCTCAGGCACTGCGCTGACCAGCTGTCTCCGGTGTTCACCAACATCTTTAACACCTCCCTGGAGACATGCCATGTACCAGCCTGTCTCAAGTCCTCCACCATCATCGCTGTGCCCAAAAAGCTAAGGCCAACAGGACTAAATGATTACAGACCGGT
>NW_027423015.1:17500-20000 GCF_048934315.1 Petromyzon marinus
CCACATTGCATGCGAACCGCATGCAACTTCCAGAGGCATTTGCAGCAGAAATGCATGTGCAGTCAAAAAAAAATTGATATTTTTCACGGATAGACCCCGTGAAACGCTAGAAATTGGCGGGGATGTGTCTCTTGTGGCTCACGGGGCTGTTCGGGTCGCACAGAAATCCCTGGGAATGGGAAAACGGGTCATTTTCGTGTTGCCACATTGCGTACGAACCGCATGAAACTTCCAGAGGCATTTGCAGCAGGAATGCATGTGCACTCAAAAACTTCTATATGTTTCACGGATAGACCCCGTGAAACGCTAGAAATTGGCGGGGATGTGTCTCTTGTGGCTCACGGGGCTGTTAGGGTGGCACAGAACTCCCTCGGAATGGGAAAAGGGGTCATTTTCGTGTTGCCACATTGCATAGGAACGCCATGAAACTTCCAGAGGCATTTGCAGCAGAAAGGCACGTGCACTCAAAAATTTTAATATTTTTCACGCATAGACCCCGTCAAACGCTAGAAGTTGGCGGGGATGTCTCTCTTGTGGCTCACGGGGCTGTTAGGGTCGCACAGAAATGCCTCGGAATGGGAAAACGGGTCATTTTTGTGTGGCCACATTGCATAGGAACGGCATGAAACTTCCAGAGGCATTTGCAGCAGGAATGCATGTGCACTCAAAAACGTCTATATTTTTCACGGATAGACCCCGTGAAACGCTATAAATTGGCGGGGATGTCTCTCTTGTGGCTCACGGGCGCTGTTAGTTAGGGTCGCACAGAAATCCCTCGGAATGGGAAAAGGGGTCATTTTCGTGTTGCCACATTGCGTACGAACGGCATGAAACTTCCAGAGGCATCTGCAGCAGAAATGCATGTGCACTCAAAAACGTCTATATTTTTCACGGATAGACCCCGTGAAACGCTAGAAATTGGCGGGGATGTGTCTCTTGTGGCTCACGGGGCTGTTAGGGTCGCACAGAAATCCCTCGGAATGGGAAAACGGGTCATTTTCGTGTTGCCACAATTGGCATACGAACGGCATGAAACTTCCAGAGGCATTTGCAGCAGAAATGCATGTGCACTCAAAAACGTGAATATTTTTTCACGGATAGACCCCGTCAAACGCTCGAATTTGGCGGGGATGTTTCTCTTGTGGGTCACGGGGCTGTTCGGCTCGCACAGAACTCCCTTGGTCCACCTGATTCGTGCATACAGGCAGCAACTAAAACTCTGTAAACCTGCTGTGAGGACATCTAAACAGTGGACCAGTGAGGCTGTGGAAGATTTGCGGGCGTGCTTAGACTGTACTGACTGGGATATGTTCACGACTGCTACCAATAGTCTGGATGAACTCACAGAGGCTGTGTACATCAGCTTCTGTGAGGACTGCTGTATCCCAACACGTACCAGGGTGAACTTTAACAACAACAAGCCCTGGTTCTCAGCAAAGCTCAAAAGGTTGAGGTTGGAGAAGGAGGAAGCGTTTAGGAGTGGGGATAGAGACAGATTCAAGGAGTCGAAGAACAGGTTTAGCAAAGCGGTGAGAGAGGCTAAACGACTGTACTCAGAGACACTAAAACACCAGTTCTCTACTAACGACGCTGCTTCTGTCTGCCAAAGGGCTCAGGCACATCACCAACTACAAACCCAGAGCGCCCCACACCACTAACGACTCCCGCCTAGCCAACGACCTGAACGAGTTCTACCGTAGATTTGAAAGACAATTGGACTGTCCTGAACCACCCCTTCCCACCCAAGAGGCCCCATCCCCCACCCATACTACAGAAACGACTCTCTCCTTTCAGGAGGGAGAAGTTAATGGGCTTTTCAAGAGGCAGAATCCACGCAAAGCAGCCGGGCCGGACTCTGTCTCTCCAGCCACCCTCAGGCACTGCGCTGACCAGCTGTCTCCGGTGTTCACCAACATCTTTAACACCTCCCTGGAGACATGCCATGTACCAGCCTGTCTCAAGTCCTCCACCATCATCGCTGTGCCCAAAAAGCTAAGGCCAACAGGACTAAATGATTACAGACCGGTCGCCCTTACATCTGTGGTAATGAAGTCTTTTGAGCGCCTGCTCCTGGCACACCTCAAAGCCATCACAGACCCTCTCCTGGACCCCCTTCAGTTTGCCTACAGAGCCAACAGGTCTGTGGACGACGCAGTTAACATGGCCCTCCACTTCACCCTACAGCATGTGGACGCCCCAGCATCCTACGCCAGGATCCTGTTTGTGGACTTCAGCTCTGCCTTCAACACCATCATCCCTGCCCTGCTTCAGGACAAGCTCTTCCAGCTGAACGTGCCCTACTCCACCTGCAGGTGGATCACAGACTTCCTCTCTGACAGGAAGCAGTGCGTTAAGCCGGGAACAGAAGTCTCTGACTCCAGGTCCATCAGCACGGGAACTCCTCAGGGCTGCGTCCTTTGCCCACTGCTCTTCTCCCTGTATACCAACAGCTGCGCCTCCAATCATCTGTCCGTCAAACTCTTGAAGTTTGTCGGACGAC
>NW_027423015.1:30000-32500 GCF_048934315.1 Petromyzon marinus
AATGGGAAAAAACGGGTCATTTTCGTGTCGCCACATTGCATGCGAACCGCATGAAACTTCCAGAGGCATTTGCAGCAGGAATGCATGTGCACTCAAAAAATGTGATATTTTTCACGGAGAGACCCCGTGAAACGCTAGAAGTGGGCGGGGATGTCTCTCTTGTGGCTCACGGGGCTGTTAGGGTGGCACAGAAATCCCTCGGAATGGGAAAACGGGTCATTTTCGTGTCGCCACATTGCATACGAACCGCATGAAACTTCCAGAGGCATTTGCAGCAGGAATGCATGTGCACTCAAAAAAGTGAATATTTCTCACGGATAGACCCCGTGATACGCTAGAAATTGGCGGGGATGTCTCTCTTGTGGCTCACGGGGCTGTTAGGGTGGCACAGAAATCCCTCGGAATGGGAAAACGGGTCATTTTCGTGTCGCCACATTGCATGCGAACCGCATGCAACTTCCAGAGGCATTTGCAGCAGAAATGCATGTGCAGTCAAAAAAAAATTGATATTTTTCACGGATAGACCCCGTGAAACGCTAGAAATTGGCGGGGATGTGTCTCTTGTGGCTCACGGGGCTGTTCGGGTCGCACAGAAATCCCTGGGAATGGGAAAACGGGTCATTTTCGTGTTGCCACATTGCGTACGAACCGCATGAAACTTCCAGAGGCATTTGCAGCAGGAATGCATGTGCACTCAAAAACTTCTATATGTTTCACGGATAGACCCCGTGAAACGCTAGAAATTGGCGGGGATGTGTCTCTTGTGGCTCACGGGGCTGTTAGGGTGGCACAGAACTCCCTCGGAATGGGAAAAGGGGTCATTTTCGTGTTGCCACATTGCATAGGAACGCCATGAAACTTCCAGAGGCATTTGCAGCAGAAAGGCACGTGCACTCAAAAATTTTAATATTTTTCACGCATAGACCCCGTCAAACGCTAGAAGTTGGCGGGGATGTCTCTCTTGTGGCTCACGGGGCTGTTAGGGTCGCACAGAAATGCCTCGGAATGGGAAAACGGGTCATTTTTGTGTGGCCACATTGCATAGGAACGGCATGAAACTTCCAGAGGCATTTGCAGCAGGAATGCATGTGCACTCAAAAACGTCTATATTTTTCACGGATAGACCCCGTGAAACGCTATAAATTGGCGGGGATGTCTCTCTTGTGGCTCACGGGCGCTGTTAGTTAGGGTCGCACAGAAATCCCTCGGAATGGGAAAAGGGGTCATTTTCGTGTTGCCACATTGCGTACGAACGGCATGAAACTTCCAGAGGCATCTGCAGCAGAAATGCATGTGCACTCAAAAACGTCTATATTTTTCACGGATAGACCCCGTGAAACGCTAGAAATTGGCGGGGATGTGTCTCTTGTGGCTCACGGGGCTGTTAGGGTCGCACAGAAATCCCTCGGAATGGGAAAACGGGTCATTTTCGTGTTGCCACAATTGGCATACGAACGGCATGAAACTTCCAGAGGCATTTGCAGCAGAAATGCATGTGCACTCAAAAACGTGAATATTTTTTCACGGATAGACCCCGTCAAACGCTCGAATTTGGCGGGGATGTTTCTCTTGTGGGTCACGGGGCTGTTCGGCTCGCACAGAACTCCCTTGGTCCACCTGATTCGTGCATACAGGCAGCAACTAAAACTCTGTAAACCTGCTGTGAGGACATCTAAACAGTGGACCAGTGAGGCTGTGGAAGATTTGCGGGCGTGCTTAGACTGTACTGACTGGGATATGTTCACGACTGCTACCAATAGTCTGGATGAACTCACAGAGGCTGTGTACATCAGCTTCTGTGAGGACTGCTGTATCCCAACACGTACCAGGGTGAACTTTAACAACAACAAGCCCTGGTTCTCAGCAAAGCTCAAAAGGTTGAGGTTGGAGAAGGAGGAAGCGTTTAGGAGTGGGGATAGAGACAGATTCAAGGAGTCGAAGAACAGGTTTAGCAAAGCGGTGAGAGAGGCTAAACGACTGTACTCAGAGACACTAAAACACCAGTTCTCTACTAACGACGCTGCTTCTGTCTGCCAAAGGGCTCAGGCACATCACCAACTACAAACCCAGAGCGCCCCACACCACTAACGACTCCCGCCTAGCCAACGACCTGAACGAGTTCTACCGTAGATTTGAAAGACAATTGGACTGTCCTGAACCACCCCTTCCCACCCAAGAGGCCCCATCCCCCACCCATACTACAGAAACGACTCTCTCCTTTCAGGAGGGAGAAGTTAATGGGCTTTTCAAGAGGCAGAATCCACGCAAAGCAGCCGGGCCGGACTCTGTCTCTCCAGCCACCCTCAGGCACTGCGCTGACCAGCTGTCTCCGGTGTTCACCAACATCTTTAACACCTCCCTGGAGACATGCCATGTACCAGCCTGTCTCAAGTCCTCCACCATCATCGCTGTGCCCAAAAAGCTAAGGCCAACAGGACTAAATGATTACAGACCGGTCGCCCTTACATCTGTGGTAATGAAGTCTTTTGAGCGCCTGCTC
>NW_027423015.1:42500-45000 GCF_048934315.1 Petromyzon marinus
GGCTGTTAGGGTGGCACAGAAATCCCTCGGAATGGGAAAACGGGTCATTTTCGTGTTGCCACATTGCATGCGAACGGCATGAAACTTCCAGAGGCATTTGCAGCAGGAATGCATGTGCAGTCAAAAAAGTGAATATTTTTCACAGATAGACCCCGTGAAACGCTAGAAATTGGCGGCGATGTCTCTCTTGTGGCTCACGGGGCTGTTAGGGTGGCACAGAAATCCCTCGGAATGGGAAAACGGGTCATTTTCGTGTCGCCACATTGCATGCGAACCGCATGAAACTTCCAGAGGCATTTGCAGCAGAAATGCATGTGCAGTCAAAAAATTGAATATTTTTCACGGATAGACCCCGTGAAACGCTAGAAATTGGCGGGGATGTGTCTCTTGTGGCTCACGGGGCTGTTAGGGTGGCACAGAAATCCCTCGGAATGGGAAAAAACGGGTCATTTTCGTGTCGCCACATTGCATGCGAACCGCATGAAACTTCCAGAGGCATTTGCAGCAGGAATGCATGTGCACATCAAAAAATGTGATATTTTTCACGGAGAGACCCCGTGAAACGCTAGAAGTGGGCGGGGATGTCTCTCTTGTGGCTCACGGGGTTGTTAGGGTGGCACAGAAATCCCTCGGAATGGGAAAACGGGTCATTTTCGTGTCGCCACATTGCATACGAACCGCATGAAACTTCCAGAGGCATTTGCAGCAGGAATGCATGTGCACTCAAAAAAGTGAATATTTCTCACGGATAGACCCCGTGATACGCTAGAAATTGGCGGGGATGTCTCTCTTGTGGCTCACGGGGCTGTTAGGGTGGCACAGAAATCCCTCGGAATGGGAAAACGGGTCATTTTCGTGTCGCCACATTGCATGCGAACCGCATGCAACTTCCAGAGGCATTTGCAGCAGAAATGCATGTGCAGTCAAAAAAAAATTGATATTTTTCACGGATAGACCCCGTGAAACGCTAGAAATTGGCGGGGATGTGTCTCTTGTGGCTCACGGGGCTGTTCGGGTCGCACAGAAATCCCTGGGAATGGGAAAACGGGTCATTTTCGTGTTGCCACATTGCGTACGAACCGCATGAAACTTCCAGAGGCATTTGCAGCAGGAATGCATGTGCACTCAAAAACTTCTATATGTTTCACGGATAGACCCCGTGAAACGCTAGAAATTGGCGGGGATGTGTCTCTTGTGGCTCACGGGGCTGTTAGGGTGGCACAGAACTCCCTCGGAATGGGAAAAGGGGTCATTTTCGTGTTGCCACATTGCATAGGAACGCCATGAAACTTCCAGAGGCATTTGCAGCAGAAAGGCACGTGCACTCAAAAATTTTAATATTTTTCACGCATAGACCCCGTCAAACGCTAGAAGTTGGCGGGGATGTCTCTCTTGTGGCTCACGGGGCTGTTAGGGTCGCACAGAAATGCCTCGGAATGGGAAAACGGGTCATTTTTGTGTGGCCACATTGCATAGGAACGGCATGAAACTTCCAGAGGCATTTGCAGCAGGAATGCATGTGCACTCAAAAACGTCTATATTTTTCACGGATAGACCCCGTGAAACGCTATAAATTGGCGGGGATGTCTCTCTTGTGGCTCACGGGCGCTGTTAGTTAGGGTCGCACAGAAATCCCTCGGAATGGGAAAAGGGGTCATTTTCGTGTTGCCACATTGCGTACGAACGGCATGAAACTTCCAGAGGCATCTGCAGCAGAAATGCATGTGCACTCAAAAACGTCTATATTTTTCACGGATAGACCCCGTGAAACGCTAGAAATTGGCGGGGATGTGTCTCTTGTGGCTCACGGGGCTGTTAGGGTCGCACAGAAATCCCTCGGAATGGGAAAACGGGTCATTTTCGTGTTGCCACAATTGGCATACGAACGGCATGAAACTTCCAGAGGCATTTGCAGCAGAAATGCATGTGCACTCAAAAACGTGAATATTTTTTCACGGATAGACCCCGTCAAACGCTCGAATTTGGCGGGGATGTTTCTCTTGTGGGTCACGGGGCTGTTCGGCTCGCACAGAACTCCCTTGGTCCACCTGATTCGTGCATACAGGCAGCAACTAAAACTCTGTAAACCTGCTGTGAGGACATCTAAACAGTGGACCAGTGAGGCTGTGGAAGATTTGCGGGCGTGCTTAGACTGTACTGACTGGGATATGTTCACGACTGCTACCAATAGTCTGGATGAACTCACAGAGGCTGTGTACATCAGCTTCTGTGAGGACTGCTGTATCCCAACACGTACCAGGGTGAACTTTAACAACAACAAGCCCTGGTTCTCAGCAAAGCTCAAAAGGTTGAGGTTGGAGAAGGAGGAAGCGTTTAGGAGTGGGGATAGAGACAGATTCAAGGAGTCGAAGAACAGGTTTAGCAAAGCGGTGAGAGAGGCTAAACGACTGTACTCAGAGACACTAAAACACCAGTTCTCTACTAACGACGCTGCTTCTGTCTGCCAAAGGGCTCAGGCACATCACCAACTACAAACCCA
>NW_027423015.1:50000-52500 GCF_048934315.1 Petromyzon marinus
TATAAGTGCTCTTGAATAGGCTTCGTGTAAAAAAATAGCAATAAAAAAATACCAAGTCTTCGTCTTGGAAAATAACAAAATCTAAAAGAAAAGTCTTCTTTGTGGAAAATAGTAAAATAAAAAACCAAGACTTCACCTTGGAAAATAACAAAATCTAATCTAAAACATCTTAAATAAAGCTGGTTTGTAGTCTTCTCTCGAACTGATGTAGTGCAAAAATAAAGAATTAAAATAACAAAGTCTAATCTATATAAGTGCTCTTGAATAAAGCTTCCTGTAAAAAATACCAAAAAAAAATACCAAGTCTTCGTCTTGGAAAATAACAAAATCTAAAAGAAAAGAAAAGTCTTCTTTGTGGAAAATAGTAAAATAAAAAAAACCAAGACTTCACCTTGGAAAATAACAAAATCTAATCTAAAACATCTTAAATAAAGCTTATTTCTAATCTTCTTTGTAGGCAGAAAATAGTAAGTTACAGGACTCTCGAACTGATGTAGTCCAAAAATAAAGAATTAAAATAACAAAGTCTAATCTATATAAGTGCTCTTGAATAAGCTTCGTGTAAAAAATAGCAATATAATAAAAATACCAAGTCTTCGTCTTGGAAAATAACAAAATCTAAAAGAAAGGTCTTCTTTATGGAAAATAGTAAAATAAGAATACCAAGACTTCACCTTGGAAAATAACAAAACCATCTTGAAAAAAGCTTATTTTTAATCTTCTTTGTAGGCAGAAAATAGTAAGGCGAAAATAAAGTCCCCTCTAAGCTCTAAAGTAACAAATACGACGTGTTAAAAAAAAAAAAACTAACAATAAAAAAAAGAACCAAGACTTCGTCTTGGAAAATAACAATCTAAATTGTGGAAAATAGTAAAATGAAATAAAAACCGACTTCACCTTCGAAAATAACAAAATCAATCTAAAACAAATGACATCTTAAAACAAAACTATTATTTGTTTCGGAGGTTGTCTATGACTGTTCATAGACCGCATAATTTCCACAGAACATTCTCAGAATATCAAGAGAGAAAAGCAGCGTTCTGCGGGAAATCATCTTGGCCAGTGATGTCGTTCTGGGTTTGGTCAGGCCCAGGGAGGTAAGTACCTCGTTATTCTCAAGGGGCCACTTTCCTCTTGCCCCAACCGGGAATCCAAAGAATGTGACCTTGCTAGCCTTCGTCAGCACTTTGACTTGATCACCAAGAGGGGTATAGTACGAAACTTTGTGCGAGGCAGCATCTGACAAGGTATTCTTTGAAAGCTCAAAACGGACGGTGACATCGATCACAACCGCCTCCTCATCTTTTGCAAACACGAGGTCAGGCTTTCTCATCTCTCCCGTCTCGGATATGAACCGTGGCTCTTTGTATACAGACCAGCCCAATCTAGCCGCTTCGTCTGCCAGAATGTTACTGATCTTGTTGTGTCGCGCAATTCTTGCTTTCTGTACTGCAGGACATTGACCGAGAATGTGCGAAAGGGACTCGAGTCTGGCAGAGCATTTCCTGCAGGAACGTAAGGCCCCATCTCTGCCTCTGTTCAAGCTTTCTCTTGTTGGGTAAATATTTGCCCTTAGTTGTAGTGCTGCGATAAAGAAGCATTGTTTAAAGCCGCACCATGGCCTCAACCAAGCATTACTGATTCTATCATGCGCAAAGTTTACAATGCCCCTTCCTTGAACCGGCTTTTCGCACCATCTCTGAAATTCATGCTCCCTCCAATCGCAGGGTCTCGGATATACAGGTTCTTTTGACACCGAGTCCCTGAGAACGAATGTTGGGATTGCATCACTGTCACCCCCTGCTCGTACCCACAAATTACGGTATTCTTCCTCCATACCATGCGAGGACACAATATTACGGGTGATAGCATCGGACGAGTTTGCTATACGTTGCAGCCTTCTAACTTGAACCGAAGGGATTGTTTTTTCCAGTTTCAAGATGGCAAGGCCTCCGTCTCGGGCTCTGGCATATAACAGTCCATCACAAGTTGAAGCGGGAAGGTGGAGCCATCCTTTTACCGCCTTTCTAATCTCTTGGTCCAACCCACGGAGAGTTGATTGCTTGCAGTCCGAGTGGTCTGCAGGATATAACAATCTGGGTAGGGCATAAGCATTGAGTAGTTCAACCTTCTGAGTTGGCTTCAGAGGCGCCTCATCGATTTTCGAGATCCATGTCTTTAGCTGACAATGTAGATCAGGCTGTATAGTGCCAGTCCAAGGGCCAATTTTCAGACCAAGGTATTTCGTTGATTCATCAGGTTGGATCATATGGACATCTTTATTTTTGATAGTCCATGGGTCGCAGTTGTTCACCGTATATGAATCTTTGGTTGGGCTTATCATGAAGCCCTGGCACTTTCTGGCCTGAACCTCCAATCCCGATAGCCCACAAAATGATTCCAAGATCGCTAGATTGGCGGCCATACCAACCCAAGATTCGCTCACCAACACCAAATCATCAGCAAACGCAAGAGCTGTCACGTGGTCGGTATCAATGGA
>NW_027423015.1:62500-65000 GCF_048934315.1 Petromyzon marinus
GAAAGGCACGTGCACTCAAAAATTTTAATATTTTTCACGCATAGACCCCGTCAAACGCTAGAAGTTGGCGGGGATGTCTCTCTTGTGGCTCAC
The DNA here is from genome assembly GCF_048934315.1 of Petromyzon marinus. Taxonomy (NCBI): domain Eukaryota; kingdom Metazoa; phylum Chordata; class Hyperoartia; order Petromyzontiformes; family Petromyzontidae; genus Petromyzon; species Petromyzon marinus. The sequence continues at coordinate 62,594 of NW_027423015.1, forward strand.
GGGGCTGTTAGGGTCGCACAGAAATGCCTCGGAATGGGAAAACGGGTCATTTTTGTGTGGCCACATTGCATAGGAACGGCATGAAACTTCCAGAGGCATTTGCAGCAGGAATGCATGTGCACTCAAAAACGTCTATATTTTTCACGGATAGACCCCGTGAAACGCTATAAATTGGCGGGGATGTCTCTCTTGTGGCTCACGGGCGCTGTTAGTTAGGGTCGCACAGAAATCCCTCGGAATGGGAAAAGGGGTCATTTTCGTGTTGCCACATTGCGTACGAACGGCATGAAACTTCCAGAGGCATCTGCAGCAGAAATGCATGTGCACTCAAAAACGTCTATATTTTTCACGGATAGACCCCGTGAAACGCTAGAAATTGGCGGGGATGTGTCTCTTGTGGCTCACGGGGCTGTTAGGGTCGCACAGAAATCCCTCGGAATGGGAAAACGGGTCATTTTCGTGTTGCCACAATTGGCATACGAACGGCATGAAACTTCCAGAGGCATTTGCAGCAGAAATGCATGTGCACTCAAAAACGTGAATATTTTTTCACGGATAGACCCCGTCAAACGCTCGAATTTGGCGGGGATGTTTCTCTTGTGGGTCACGGGGCTGTTCGGCTCGCACAGAACTCCCTTGGTCCACCTGATTCGTGCATACAGGCAGCAACTAAAACTCTGTAAACCTGCTGTGAGGACATCTAAACAGTGGACCAGTGAGGCTGTGGAAGATTTGCGGGCGTGCTTAGACTGTACTGACTGGGATATGTTCACGACTGCTACCAATAGTCTGGATGAACTCACAGAGGCTGTGTACATCAGCTTCTGTGAGGACTGCTGTATCCCAACACGTACCAGGGTGAACTTTAACAACAACAAGCCCTGGTTCTCAGCAAAGCTCAAAAGGTTGAGGTTGGAGAAGGAGGAAGCGTTTAGGAGTGGGGATAGAGACAGATTCAAGGAGTCGAAGAACAGGTTTAGCAAAGCGGTGAGAGAGGCTAAACGACTGTACTCAGAGACACTAAAACACCAGTTCTCTACTAACGACGCTGCTTCTGTCTGCCAAAGGGCTCAGGCACATCACCAACTACAAACCCAGAGCGCCCCACACCACTAACGACTCCCGCCTAGCCAACGACCTGAACGAGTTCTACCGTAGATTTGAAAGACAATTGGACTGTCCTGAACCACCCCTTCCCACCCAAGAGGCCCCATCCCCCACCCATACTACAGAAACGACTCTCTCCTTTCAGGAGGGAGAAGTTAATGGGCTTTTCAAGAGGCAGAATCCACGCAAAGCAGCCGGGCCGGACTCTGTCTCTCCAGCCACCCTCAGGCACTGCGCTGACCAGCTGTCTCCGGTGTTCACCAACATCTTTAACACCTCCCTGGAGACATGCCATGTACCAGCCTGTCTCAAGTCCTCCACCATCATCGCTGTGCCCAAAAAGCTAAGGCCAACAGGACTAAATGATTACAGACCGGTCGCCCTTACATCTGTGGTAATGAAGTCTTTTGAGCGCCTGCTCCTGGCACACCTCAAAGCCATCACAGACCCTCTCCTGGACCCCCTTCAGTTTGCCTACAGAGCCAACAGGTCTGTGGACGACGCAGTTAACATGGCCCTCCACTTCACCCTACAGCATGTGGACGCCCCAGCATCCTACGCCAGGATCCTGTTTGTGGACTTCAGCTCTGCCTTCAACACCATCATCCCTGCCCTGCTTCAGGACAAGCTCTTCCAGCTGAACGTGCCCTACTCCACCTGCAGGTGGATCACAGACTTCCTCTCTGACAGGAAGCAGTGCGTTAAGCCGGGAACAGAAGTCTCTGACTCCAGGTCCATCAGCACGGGAACTCCTCAGGGCTGCGTCCTTTGCCCACTGCTCTTCTCCCTGTATACCAACAGCTGCGCCTCCAATCATCTGTCCGTCAAACTCTTGAAGTTTGTCGGACGACACCACCCTCATTGGGCTGATCTCTGGTGGGGATGAGTCTGACTATAGGTGGGAAGCTGACAACCTGGTGACCTGGTGTAGCCAGAACAACTTAGAGCTAAATGCTCTAAGGACAGTTGAGATGGTTGTGGACTTCAGGAAGAATACAGCCCCACTCACCGCCATCACCCTGTTAGACTCCGCAGTCAAAATTGTGGAGTCCTTCCGCTTCCTGGGCACTATTCTCTGCCGGGACCTCAAGTGGGAACTGAACATGAGCTCCCTCGCCAAGAGAGCTCAACAGAGGATGTACTTTCGACGGCAGCTGAAGAAATGCAACCTGCCAAAGACAATGATGGTGCAATTCTATACAGCGATCATTGAATCCATCCTCACCTCCTCCATAACCGTCTGGTACGCTGCTGCCACTGCCAAGGACAAGAGCAGACTGCAGCGTATCATGCACACTGC
>NW_027423015.1:75000-77500 GCF_048934315.1 Petromyzon marinus
TGCAACTTCCAGAGGCATTTGCAGCAGAAATGCATGTGCAGTCAAAAAAAATTTGATATTTTTCACGGATAGACCCCGTGAAACGCTAGAAATTGGCGGGGATGTGTCTCTTGTGGCTCACGGGGCTGTTCGGGTCGCACAGAAATCCCTGGGAATGGGAAAACGGGTCATTTTCGTGTTGCCACATTGCGTACGAACCGCATGAAACTTCCAGAGGCATTTGCAGCAGGAATGCATGTGCACTCAAAAACTTCTATATGTTTCACGGATAGACCCCGTGAAACGCTAGAAATTGGCGGGGATGTGTCTCTTGTGGCTCACGGGGCTGTTAGGGTGGCACAGAACTCCCTCGGAATGGGAAAAGGGGTCATTTTCGTGTTGCCACATTGCATAGGAACGCCATGAAACTTCCAGAGGCATTTGCAGCAGAAAGGCACGTGCACTCAAAAATTTTAATATTTTTCACGCATAGACCCCGTCAAACGCTAGAAGTTGGCGGGGATGTCTCTCTTGTGGCTCACGGGGCTGTTAGGGTCGCACAGAAATGCCTCGGAATGGGAAAACGGGTCATTTTTGTGTGGCCACATTGCATAGGAACGGCATGAAACTTCCAGAGGCATTTGCAGCAGGAATGCATGTGCACTCAAAAACGTCTATATTTTTCACGGATAGACCCCGTGAAACGCTATAAATTGGCGGGGATGTCTCTCTTGTGGCTCACGGGCGCTGTTAGTTAGGGTCGCACAGAAATCCCTCGGAATGGGAAAAGGGGTCATTTTCGTGTTGCCACATTGCGTACGAACGGCATGAAACTTCCAGAGGCATCTGCAGCAGAAATGCATGTGCACTCAAAAACGTCTATATTTTTCACGGATAGACCCCGTGAAACGCTAGAAATTGGCGGGGATGTGTCTCTTGTGGCTCACGGGGCTGTTAGGGTCGCACAGAAATCCCTCGGAATGGGAAAACGGGTCATTTTCGTGTTGCCACAATTGGCATACGAACGGCATGAAACTTCCAGAGGCATTTGCAGCAGAAATGCATGTGCACTCAAAAACGTGAATATTTTTTCACGGATAGACCCCGTCAAACGCTCGAATTTGGCGGGGATGTTTCTCTTGTGGGTCACGGGGCTGTTCGGCTCGCACAGAACTCCCTTGGTCCACCTGATTCGTGCATACAGGCAGCAACTAAAACTCTGTAAACCTGCTGTGAGGACATCTAAACAGTGGACCAGTGAGGCTGTGGAAGATTTGCGGGCGTGCTTAGACTGTACTGACTGGGATATGTTCACGACTGCTACCAATAGTCTGGATGAACTCACAGAGGCTGTGTACATCAGCTTCTGTGAGGACTGCTGTATCCCAACACGTACCAGGGTGAACTTTAACAACAACAAGCCCTGGTTCTCAGCAAAGCTCAAAAGGTTGAGGTTGGAGAAGGAGGAAGCGTTTAGGAGTGGGGATAGAGACAGATTCAAGGAGTCGAAGAACAGGTTTAGCAAAGCGGTGAGAGAGGCTAAACGACTGTACTCAGAGACACTAAAACACCAGTTCTCTACTAACGACGCTGCTTCTGTCTGCCAAAGGGCTCAGGCACATCACCAACTACAAACCCAGAGCGCCCCACACCACTAACGACTCCCGCCTAGCCAACGACCTGAACGAGTTCTACCGTAGATTTGAAAGACAATTGGACTGTCCTGAACCACCCCTTCCCACCCAAGAGGCCCCATCCCCCACCCATACTACAGAAACGACTCTCTCCTTTCAGGAGGGAGAAGTTAATGGGCTTTTCAAGAGGCAGAATCCACGCAAAGCAGCCGGGCCGGACTCTGTCTCTCCAGCCACCCTCAGGCACTGCGCTGACCAGCTGTCTCCGGTGTTCACCAACATCTTTAACACCTCCCTGGAGACATGCCATGTACCAGCCTGTCTCAAGTCCTCCACCATCATCGCTGTGCCCAAAAAGCTAAGGCCAACAGGACTAAATGATTACAGACCGGTCGCCCTTACATCTGTGGTAATGAAGTCTTTTGAGCGCCTGCTCCTGGCACACCTCAAAGCCATCACAGACCCTCTCCTGGACCCCCTTCAGTTTGCCTACAGAGCCAACAGGTCTGTGGACGACGCAGTTAACATGGCCCTCCACTTCACCCTACAGCATGTGGACGCCCCAGCATCCTACGCCAGGATCCTGTTTGTGGACTTCAGCTCTGCCTTCAACACCATCATCCCTGCCCTGCTTCAGGACAAGCTCTTCCAGCTGAACGTGCCCTACTCCACCTGCAGGTGGATCACAGACTTCCTCTCTGACAGGAAGCAGTGCGTTAAGCCGGGAACAGAAGTCTCTGACTCCAGGTCCATCAGCACGGGAACTCCTCAGGGCTGCGTCCTTTGCCCACTGCTCTTCTCCCTGTATACCAACAGCTGCGCCTCCAATCATCTGTCCGTCAAACTCTTGAAGTTTGTCGGACGACACCACCCTCATTGGGCTGATC
>NW_027423015.1:87500-90000 GCF_048934315.1 Petromyzon marinus
GGGTCATTTTCGTGTCGCCACATTGCATGCGAACCGCATGAAACTTCCAGAGGCATTTGCAGCAGGAATGCATGTGCACTCAAAAAATGTGATATTTTTCACGGAGAGACCCCGTGAAACGCTAGAAGTGGGCGGGGATGTCTCTCTTGTGGCTCACGGGGCTGTTAGGGTGGCACAGAAATCCCTCGGAATGGGAAAACGGGTCATTTTCGTGTCGCCACATTGCATACGAACCGCATGAAACTTCCAGAGGCATTTGCAGCAGGAATGCATGTGCACTCAAAAAAGTGAATATTTCTCACGGATAGACCCCGTGATACGCTAGAAATTGGCGGGGATGTCTCTCTTGTGGCTCACGGGGCTGTTAGGGTGGCACAGAAATCCCTCGGAATGGGAAAACGGGTCATTTTCGTGTCGCCACATTGCATGCGAACCGCATGCAACTTCCAGAGGCATTTGCAGCAGAAATGCATGTGCAGTCAAAAAAAATTTGATATTTTTCACGGATAGACCCCGTGAAACGCTAGAAATTGGCGGGGATGTGTCTCTTGTGGCTCACGGGGCTGTTCGGGTCGCACAGAAATCCCTGGGAATGGGAAAACGGGTCATTTTCGTGTTGCCACATTGCGTACGAACCGCATGAAACTTCCAGAGGCATTTGCAGCAGGAATGCATGTGCACTCAAAAACTTCTATATGTTTCACGGATAGACCCCGTGAAACGCTAGAAATTGGCGGGGATGTGTCTCTTGTGGCTCACGGGGCTGTTAGGGTGGCACAGAACTCCCTCGGAATGGGAAAAGGGGTCATTTTCGTGTTGCCACATTGCATAGGAACGCCATGAAACTTCCAGAGGCATTTGCAGCAGAAAGGCACGTGCACTCAAAAATTTTAATATTTTTCACGCATAGACCCCGTCAAACGCTAGAAGTTGGCGGGGATGTCTCTCTTGTGGCTCACGGGGCTGTTAGGGTCGCACAGAAATCCCTCGGAATGGGAAAACGGGTCATTTTTGTGTGGCCACATTGCATAGGAACGGCATGAAACTTCCAGAGGCATTTGCAGCAGGAATGCATGTGCACTCAAAAACGTCTATATTTTTCACGGATAGACCCCGTGAAACGCTATAAATTGGCGGGGATGTCTCTCTTGTGGCTCACGGGCGCTGTTAGTTAGGGTCGCACAGAAATCCCTCGGAATGGGAAAAGGGGTCATTTTCGTGTTGCCACATTGCGTACGAACGGCATGAAACTTCCAGAGGCATCTGCAGCAGAAATGCATGTGCACTCAAAAACGTCTATATTTTTCACGGATAGACCCCGTGAAACGCTAGAAATTGGCGGGGATGTGTCTCTTGTGGCTCACGGGGCTGTTAGGGTCGCACAGAAATCCCTCGGAATGGGAAAACGGGTCATTTTCGTGTTGCCACAATTGGCATACGAACGGCATGAAACTTCCAGAGGCATTTGCAGCAGAAATGCATGTGCACTCAAAAACGTGAATATTTTTTCACGGATAGACCCCGTCAAACGCTCGAATTTGGCGGGGATGTTTCTCTTGTGGGTCACGGGGCTGTTCGGCTCGCACAGAACTCCCTTGGTCCACCTGATTCGTGCATACAGGCAGCAACTAAAACTCTGTAAACCTGCTGTGAGGACATCTAAACAGTGGACCAGTGAGGCTGTGGAAGATTTGCGGGCGTGCTTAGACTGTACTGACTGGGATATGTTCACGACTGCTACCAATAGTCTGGATGAACTCACAGAGGCTGTGTACATCAGCTTCTGTGAGGACTGCTGTATCCCAACACGTACCAGGGTGAACTTTAACAACAACAAGCCCTGGTTCTCAGCAAAGCTCAAAAGGTTGAGGTTGGAGAAGGAGGAAGCGTTTAGGAGTGGGGATAGAGACAGATTCAAGGAGTCGAAGAACAGGTTTAGCAAAGCGGTGAGAGAGGCTAAACGACTGTACTCAGAGACACTAAAACACCAGTTCTCTACTAACGACGCTGCTTCTGTCTGCCAAAGGGCTCAGGCACATCACCAACTACAAACCCAGAGCGCCCCACACCACTAACGACTCCCGCCTAGCCAACGACCTGAACGAGTTCTACCGTAGATTTGAAAGACAATTGGACTGTCCTGAACCACCCCTTCCCACCCAAGAGGCCCCATCCCCCACCCATACTACAGAAACGACTCTCTCCTTTCAGGAGGGAGAAGTTAATGGGCTTTTCAAGAGGCAGAATCCACGCAAAGCAGCCGGGCCGGACTCTGTCTCTCCAGCCACCCTCAGGCACTGCGCTGACCAGCTGTCTCCGGTGTTCACCAACATCTTTAACACCTCCCTGGAGACATGCCATGTACCAGCCTGTCTCAAGTCCTCCACCATCATCGCTGTGCCCAAAAAGCTAAGGCCAACAGGACTAAATGATTACAGACCGGTCGCCCTTACATCTGTGGTAATGAAGTCTTTTGAGCGCCTGCTCCTGGCACACCTCA
>NW_027423015.1:100000-102500 GCF_048934315.1 Petromyzon marinus
GGGTCATTTTCGTGTTGCCACATTGCATGCGAACGGCATGAAACTTCCAGAGGCATTTGCAGCAGGAATGCATGTGCAGTCAAAAAAGTGAATATTTTTCACGGATAGACCCCGTGAAACGCTAGAAATTGGCGGCGATGTCTCTCTTGTGGCTCACGGGGCTGTTAGGGTGGCACAGAAATCCCTCGGAATGGGAAAACGGGTCATTTTCGTGTCGCCACATTGCATGCGAACCGCATGAAACTTCCAGAGGCATTTGCAGCAGAAATGCATGTGCAGTCAAAAAATTGAATATTTTTCACGGATAGACCCCGTGAAACGCTAGAAATTGGCGGGGATGTGTCTCTTGTGGCTCACGGGGCTGTTAGGGTGGCACAGAAATCCCTCGGAATGGGAAAAAACGGGTCATTTTCGTGTCGCCACATTGCATGCGAACCGCATGAAACTTCCAGAGGCATTTGCAGCAGGAATGCATGTGCACTCAAAAAATGTGATATTTTTCACGGAGAGACCCCGTGAAACGCTAGAAGTGGGCGGGGATGTCTCTCTTGTGGCTCACGGGGCTGTTAGGGTGGCACAGAAATCCCTCAGAATGGGAAAACGGGTCATTTTCGTGTCGCCACATTGCATACGAACCGCATGAAACTTCCAGAGGCATTTGCAGCAGGAATGCATGTGCACTCAAAAAAGTGAATATTTCTCACGGATAGACCCCGTGATACGCTAGAAATTGGCGGGGATGTCTCTCTTGTGGCTCACGGGGCTGTTAGGGTGGCACAGAAATCCCTCGGAATGGGAAAACGGGTCATTTTCGTGTCGCCACATTGCATGCGAACCGCATGCAACTTCCAGAGGCATTTGCAGCAGAAATGCATGTGCAGTCAAAAAAAAATTGATATTTTTCACGGATAGACCCCGTGAAACGCTAGAAATTGGCGGGGATGTGTCTCTTGTGGCTCACGGGGCTGTTCGGGTCGCACAGAAATCCCTGGGAATGGGAAAACGGGTCATTTTCGTGTTGCCACATTGCGTACGAACCGCATGAAACTTCCAGAGGCATTTGCAGCAGGAATGCATGTGCACTCAAAAACTTCTATATGTTTCACGGATAGACCCCGTGAAACGCTAGAAATTGGCGGGGATGTGTCTCTTGTGGCTCACGGGGCTGTTAGGGTGGCACAGAACTCCCTCGGAATGGGAAAAGGGGTCATTTTCGTGTTGCCACATTGCATAGGAACGCCATGAAACTTCCAGAGGCATTTGCAGCAGAAAGGCACGTGCACTCAAAAATTTTAATATTTTTCACGCATAGACCCCGTCAAACGCTAGAAGTTGGCGGGGATGTCTCTCTTGTGGCTCACGGGGCTGTTAGGGTCGCACAGAAATGCCTCGGAATGGGAAAACGGGTCATTTTTGTGTGGCCACATTGCATAGGAACGGCATGAAACTTCCAGAGGCATTTGCAGCAGGAATGCATGTGCACTCAAAAACGTCTATATTTTTCACGGATAGACCCCGTGAAACGCTATAAATTGGCGGGGATGTCTCTCTTGTGGCTCACGGGCGCTGTTAGTTAGGGTCGCACAGAAATCCCTCGGAATGGGAAAAGGGGTCATTTTCGTGTTGCCACATTGCGTACGAACGGCATGAAACTTCCAGAGGCATCTGCAGCAGAAATGCATGTGCACTCAAAAACGTCTATATTTTTCACGGATAGACCCCGTGAAACGCTAGAAATTGGCGGGGATGTGTCTCTTGTGGCTCACGGGGCTGTTAGGGTCGCACAGAAATCCCTCGGAATGGGAAAACGGGTCATTTTCGTGTTGCCACAATTGGCATACGAACGGCATGAAACTTCCAGAGGCATTTGCAGCAGAAATGCATGTGCACTCAAAAACGTGAATATTTTTTCACGGATAGACCCCGTCAAACGCTCGAATTTGGCGGGGATGTTTCTCTTGTGGGTCACGGGGCTGTTCGGCTCGCACAGAACTCCCTTGGTCCACCTGATTCGTGCATACAGGCAGCAACTAAAACTCTGTAAACCTGCTGTGAGGACATCTAAACAGTGGACCAGTGAGGCTGTGGAAGATTTGCGGGCGTGCTTAGACTGTACTGACTGGGATATGTTCACGACTGCTACCAATAGTCTGGATGAACTCACAGAGGCTGTGTACATCAGCTTCTGTGAGGACTGCTGTATCCCAACACGTACCAGGGTGAACTTTAACAACAACAAGCCCTGGTTCTCAGCAAAGCTCAAAAGGTTGAGGTTGGAGAAGGAGGAAGCGTTTAGGAGTGGGGATAGAGACAGATTCAAGGAGTCGAAGAACAGGTTTAGCAAAGCGGTGAGAGAGGCTAAACGACTGTACTCAGAGACACTAAAACACCAGTTCTCTACTAACGACGCTGCTTCTGTCTGCCAAAGGGCTCAGGCACATCACCAACTACAAACCCAGAGCGCCCCACACCACTAACGACTCCCGCCTAGCCAACGACC
>NW_027423015.1:155000-157500 GCF_048934315.1 Petromyzon marinus
GTGGCACAGAACTCCCTCGGAATGGGAAAAGGGGTCATTTTCGTGTTGCCACATTGCATAGGAACGCCATGAAACTTCCAGAGGCATTTGCAGCAGAAAGGCACGTGCACTCAAAAATTTTAATATTTTTCACGCATAGACCCCGTCAAACGCTAGAAGTTGGCGGGGATGTCTCTCTTGTGGCTCACGGGGCTGTTAGGGTCGCACAGAAATGCCTCGGAATGGGAAAACGGGTCATTTTTGTGTGGCCACATTGCATAGGAACGGCATGAAACTTCCAGAGGCATTTGCAGCAGGAATGCATGTGCACTCAAAAAGTCTATATTTTTCACGGATAGACCCCGTGAAACGCTATAAATTGGCGGGGATGTCTCTCTTGTGGCTCACGGGCGCTGTTAGTTAGGGTCGCACAGAAATCCCTCGGAATGGGAAAAGGGGTCATTTTCGTGTTGCCACATTGCGTACGAACGGCATGAAACTTCCAGAGGCATCTGCAGCAGAAATGCATGTGCACTCAAAAACGTCTATATTTTTCACGGATAGACCCCGTGAAACGCTAGAAATTGGCGGGGATGTGTCTCTTGTGGCTCACGGGGCTGTTAGGGTCGCACAGAAATCCCTCGGAATGGGAAAACGGGTCATTTTCGTGTTGCCACAATTGGCATACGAACGGCATGAAACTTCCAGAGGCATTTGCAGCAGAAATGCATGTGCACTCAAAAACGTGAATATTTTTTCACGGATAGACCCCGTCAAACGCTCGAATTTGGCGGGGATGTTTCTCTTGTGGGTCACGGGGCTGTTCGGCTCGCACAGAACTCCCTTGGTCCACCTGATTCGTGCATACAGGCAGCAACTAAAACTCTGTAAACCTGCTGTGAGGACATCTAAACAGTGGACCAGTGAGGCTGTGGAAGATTTGCGGGCGTGCTTAGACTGTACTGACTGGGATATGTTCACGACTGCTACCAATAGTCTGGATGAACTCACAGAGGCTGTGTACATCAGCTTCTGTGAGGACTGCTGTATCCCAACACGTACCAGGGTGAACTTTAACAACAACAAGCCCTGGTTCTCAGCAAAGCTCAAAAGGTTGAGGTTGGAGAAGGAGGAAGCGTTTAGGAGTGGGGATAGAGACAGATTCAAGGAGTCGAAGAACAGGTTTAGCAAAGCGGTGAGAGAGGCTAAACGACTGTACTCAGAGACACTAAAACACCAGTTCTCTACTAACGACGCTGCTTCTGTCTGCCAAAGGGCTCAGGCACATCACCAACTACAAACCCAGAGCGCCCCACACCACTAACGACTCCCGCCTAGCCAACGACCTGAACGAGTTCTACCGTAGATTTGAAAGACAATTGGACTGTCCTGAACCACCCCTTCCCACCCAAGAGGCCCCATCCCCCACCCATACTACAGAAACGACTCTCTCCTTTCAGGAGGGAGAAGTTAATGGGCTTTTCAAGAGGCAGAATCCACGCAAAGCAGCCGGGCCGGACTCTGTCTCTCCAGCCACCCTCAGGCACTGCGCTGACCAGCTGTCTCCGGTGTTCACCAACATCTTTAACACCTCCCTGGAGACATGCCATGTACCAGCCTGTCTCAAGTCCTCCACCATCATCGCTGTGCCCAAAAAGCTAAGGCCAACAGGACTAAATGATTACAGACCGGTCGCCCTTACATCTGTGGTAATGAAGTCTTTTGAGCGCCTGCTCCTGGCACACCTCAAAGCCATCACAGACCCTCTCCTGGACCCCCTTCAGTTTGCCTACAGAGCCAACAGGTCTGTGGACGACGCAGTTAACATGGCCCTCCACTTCACCCTACAGCATGTGGACGCCCCAGCATCCTACGCCAGGATCCTGTTTGTGGACTTCAGCTCTGCCTTCAACACCATCATCCCTGCCCTGCTTCAGGACAAGCTCTTCCAGCTGAACGTGCCCTACTCCACCTGCAGGTGGATCACAGACTTCCTCTCTGACAGGAAGCAGTGCGTTAAGCCGGGAACAGAAGTCTCTGACTCCAGGTCCATCAGCACGGGAACTCCTCAGGGCTGCGTCCTTTGCCCACTGCTCTTCTCCCTGTATACCAACAGCTGCGCCTCCAATCATCTGTCCGTCAAACTCTTGAAGTTTGTCGGACGACACCACCCTCATTGGGCTGATCTCTGGTGGGGATGAGTCTGACTATAGGTGGGAAGCTGACAACCTGGTGACCTGGTGTAGCCAGAACAACTTAGAGCTAAATGCTCTAAGGACAGTTGAGATGGTTGTGGACTTCAGGAAGAATACAGCCCCACTCACCGCCATCACCCTGTTAGACTCCGCAGTCAAAATTGTGGAGTCCTTCCGCTTCCTGGGCACTATTCTCTGCCGGGACCTCAAGTGGGAACTGAACATCAGCTCCCTCGCCAAGAGAGCTCAACAGAGGATGTACTTTCGACGGCAGCTGAAGAAATGCAACCTGCCAAAGACAATGATGGTGCAATTCTATACAGCGA
>NW_027423015.1:167500-170000 GCF_048934315.1 Petromyzon marinus
CGGGGCTGTTAGGGTGGCACAGAAATCCCTCGGAATGGGAAAACGGGTCATTTTCGTGTCGCCACATTGCATGCGAACCGCATGCAACTTCCAGAGGCATTTGCAGCAGAAATGCATGTGCAGTCAAAAAAATTGATATTTTTCACGGATAGACCCCGTGAAACGCTAGAAATTGGCGGGGATGTGTCTCTTGTGGCTCACGGGGCTGTTCGGGTCGCACAGAAATCCCTGGGAATGGGAAAACGGGTCATTTTCGTGTTGCCACATTGCGTACGAACCGCATGAAACTTCCAGAGGCATTTGCAGCAGGAATGCATGTGCACTCAAAAACTTCTATATGTTTCACGGATAGACCCCGTGAAACGCTAGAAATTGGCGGGGATGTGTCTCTTGTGGCTCACGGGGCTGTTAGGGTGGCACAGAACTCCCTCGGAATGGGAAAAGGGGTCATTTTCGTGTTGCCACATTGCATAGGAACGCCATGAAACTTCCAGAGGCATTTGCAGCAGAAAGGCACGTGCACTCAAAAATTTTAATATTTTTCACGCATAGACCCCGTCAAACGCTAGAAGTTGGCGGGGATGTCTCTCTTGTGGCTCACGGGGCTGTTAGGGTCGCACAGAAATGCCTCGGAATGGGAAAACGGGTCATTTTTGTGTGGCCACATTGCATAGGAACGGCATGAAACTTCCAGAGGCATTTGCAGCAGGAATGCATGTGCACTCAAAAAGTCTATATTTTTCACGGATAGACCCCGTGAAACGCTATAAATTGGCGGGGATGTCTCTCTTGTGGCTCACGGGCGCTGTTAGTTAGGGTCGCACAGAAATCCCTCGGAATGGGAAAAGGGGTCATTTTCGTGTTGCCACATTGCGTACGAACGGCATGAAACTTCCAGAGGCATCTGCAGCAGAAATGCATGTGCACTCAAAAACGTCTATATTTTTCACGGATAGACCCCGTGAAACGCTAGAAATTGGCGGGGATGTGTCTCTTGTGGCTCACGGGGCTGTTAGGGTCGCACAGAAATCCCTCGGAATGGGAAAACGGGTCATTTTCGTGTTGCCACAATTGGCATACGAACGGCATGAAACTTCCAGAGGCATTTGCAGCAGAAATGCATGTGCACTCAAAAACGTGAATATTTTTTCACGGATAGACCCCGTCAAACGCTCGAATTTGGCGGGGATGTTTCTCTTGTGGGTCACGGGGCTGTTCGGCTCGCACAGAACTCCCTTGGTCCACCTGATTCGTGCATACAGGCAGCAACTAAAACTCTGTAAACCTGCTGTGAGGACATCTAAACAGTGGACCAGTGAGGCTGTGGAAGATTTGCGGGCGTGCTTAGACTGTACTGACTGGGATATGTTCACGACTGCTACCAATAGTCTGGATGAACTCACAGAGGCTGTGTACATCAGCTTCTGTGAGGACTGCTGTATCCCAACACGTACCAGGGTGAACTTTAACAACAACAAGCCCTGGTTCTCAGCAAAGCTCAAAAGGTTGAGGTTGGAGAAGGAGGAAGCGTTTAGGAGTGGGGATAGAGACAGATTCAAGGAGTCGAAGAACAGGTTTAGCAAAGCGGTGAGAGAGGCTAAACGACTGTACTCAGAGACACTAAAACACCAGTTCTCTACTAACGACGCTGCTTCTGTCTGCCAAAGGGCTCAGGCACATCACCAACTACAAACCCAGAGCGCCCCACACCACTAACGACTCCCGCCTAGCCAACGACCTGAACGAGTTCTACCGTAGATTTGAAAGACAATTGGACTGTCCTGAACCACCCCTTCCCACCCAAGAGGCCCCATCCCCCACCCATACTACAGAAACGACTCTCTCCTTTCAGGAGGGAGAAGTTAATGGGCTTTTCAAGAGGCAGAATCCACGCAAAGCAGCCGGGCCGGACTCTGTCTCTCCAGCCACCCTCAGGCACTGCGCTGACCAGCTGTCTCCGGTGTTCACCAACATCTTTAACACCTCCCTGGAGACATGCCATGTACCAGCCTGTCTCAAGTCCTCCACCATCATCGCTGTGCCCAAAAAGCTAAGGCCAACAGGACTAAATGATTACAGACCGGTCGCCCTTACATCTGTGGTAATGAAGTCTTTTGAGCGCCTGCTCCTGGCACACCTCAAAGCCATCACAGACCCTCTCCTGGACCCCCTTCAGTTTGCCTACAGAGCCAACAGGTCTGTGGACGACGCAGTTAACATGGCCCTCCACTTCACCCTACAGCATGTGGACGCCCCAGCATCCTACGCCAGGATCCTGTTTGTGGACTTCAGCTCTGCCTTCAACACCATCATCCCTGCCCTGCTTCAGGACAAGCTCTTCCAGCTGAACGTGCCCTACTCCACCTGCAGGTGGATCACAGACTTCCTCTCTGACAGGAAGCAGTGCGTTAAGCCGGGAACAGAAGTCTCTGACTCCAGGTCCATCAGCACGGGAACTCCTCAGGGCTGCGTCCTTTGCCCACTGCTCTTCTCCCTGTAT
>NW_027423015.1:180000-182500 GCF_048934315.1 Petromyzon marinus
TCTCTTGTGGCTCACGGGGCTGTTAGGGTGGCACAGAAATCCCTCGGAATGGGAAAAAACGGGTCATTTTCGTGTCGCCACATTGCATGCGAACCGCATGAAACTTCCAGAGGCATTTGCAGCAGGAATGCATGTGCACTCAAAAAATGTGATATTTTTCACGGAGAGACCCCGTGAAACGCTAGAAGTGGGCGGGGATGTCTCTCTTGTGGCTCACGGGGCTGTTAGGGTGGCACAGAAATCCCTCGGAATGGGAAAACGGGTCATTTTCGTGTCGCCACATTGCATACGAACCGCATGAAACTTCCAGAGGCATTTGCAGCAGGAATGCATGTGCACTCAAAAAAGTGAATATTTCTCACGGATAGACCCCGTGATACGCTAGAAATTGGCGGGGATGTCTCTCTTGTGGCTCACGGGGCTGTTAGGGTGGCACAGAAATCCCTCGGAATGGGAAAACGGGTCATTTTCGTGTCGCCACATTGCATGCGAAACGCATGCAACTTCCAGAGGCATTTGCAGCAGAAATGCATGTGCAGTCAAAAAAAAATTGATATTTTTCACGGATAGACCCCGTGAAACGCTAGAAATTGGCGGGGATGTGTCTCTTGTGGCTCACGGGGCTGTTCGGGTCGCACAGAAATCCCTGGGAATGGGAAAACGGGTCATTTTCGTGTTGCCACATTGCGTACGAACCGCATGAAACTTCCAGAGGCATTTGCAGCAGGAATGCATGTGCACTCAAAAACTTCTATATGTTTCACGGATAGACCCCGTGAAACGCTAGAAATTGGCGGGGATGTGTCTCTTGTGGCTCACGGGGCTGTTAGGGTGGCACAGAACTCCCTCGGAATGGGAAAAGGGGTCATTTTCGTGTTGCCACATTGCATAGGAACGCCATGAAACTTCCAGAGGCATTTGCAGCAGAAAGGCACGTGCACTCAAAAATTTTAATATTTTTCACGCATAGACCCCGTCAAACGCTAGAAGTTGGCGGGGATGTCTCTCTTGTGGCTCACGGGGCTGTTAGGGTCGCACAGAAATGCCTCGGAATGGGAAAACGGGTCATTTTTGTGTGGCCACATTGCATAGGAACGGCATGAAACTTCCAGAGGCATTTGCAGCAGGAATGCATGTGCACTCAAAAACGTCTATATTTTTCACGGATAGACCCCGTGAAACGCTATAAATTGGCGGGGATGTCTCTCTTGTGGCTCACGGGCGCTGTTAGTTAGGGTCGCACAGAAATCCCTCGGAATGGGAAAAGGGGTCATTTTCGTGTTGCCACATTGCGTACGAACGGCATGAAACTTCCAGAGGCATCTGCAGCAGAAATGCATGTGCACTCAAAAACGTCTATATTTTTCACGGATAGACCCCGTGAAACGCTAGAAATTGGCGGGGATGTGTCTCTTGTGGCTCACGGGGCTGTTAGGGTCGCACAGAAATCCCTCGGAATGGGAAAACGGGTCATTTTCGTGTTGCCACAATTGGCATACGAACGGCATGAAACTTCCAGAGGCATTTGCAGCAGAAATGCATGTGCACTCAAAAACGTGAATATTTTTTCACGGATAGACCCCGTCAAACGCTCGAATTTGGCGGGGATGTTTCTCTTGTGGGTCACGGGGCTGTTCGGCTCGCACAGAACTCCCTTGGTCCACCTGATTCGTGCATACAGGCAGCAACTAAAACTCTGTAAACCTGCTGTGAGGACATCTAAACAGTGGACCAGTGAGGCTGTGGAAGATTTGCGGGCGTGCTTAGACTGTACTGACTGGGATATGTTCACGACTGCTACCAATAGTCTGGATGAACTCACAGAGGCTGTGTACATCAGCTTCTGTGAGGACTGCTGTATCCCAACACGTACCAGGGTGAACTTTAACAACAACAAGCCCTGGTTCTCAGCAAAGCTCAAAAGGTTGAGGTTGGAGAAGGAGGAAGCGTTTAGGAGTGGGGATAGAGACAGATTCAAGGAGTCGAAGAACAGGTTTAGCAAAGCGGTGAGAGAGGCTAAACGACTGTACTCAGAGACACTAAAACACCAGTTCTCTACTAACGACGCTGCTTCTGTCTGCCAAAGGGCTCAGGCACATCACCAACTACAAACCCAGAGCGCCCCACACCACTAACGACTCCCGCCTAGCCAACGACCTGAACGAGTTCTACCGTAGATTTGAAAGACAATTGGACTGTCCTGAACCACCCCTTCCCACCCAAGAGGCCCCATCCCCCACCCATACTACAGAAACGACTCTCTCCTTTCAGGAGGGAGAAGTTAATGGGCTTTTCAAGAGGCAGAATCCACGCAAAGCAGCCGGGCCGGACTCTGTCTCTCCAGCCACCCTCAGGCACTGCGCTGACCAGCTGTCTCCGGTGTTCACCAACATCTTTAACACCTCCCTGGAGACATGCCATGTACCAGCCTGTCTCAAGTCCTCCACCATCATCGCTGTGCCCAAAAAGCTAAGGCCAACAGGACTAAATGATTACAGAC
>NW_027423015.1:192500-195000 GCF_048934315.1 Petromyzon marinus
ATCCCTCGGAATGGGAAAACGGGTCATTTTCGTGTTGCCACATTGCATGCGAACGGCATGAAACTTCCAGAGGCATTTGCAGCAGGAATGCATGTGCAGTCAAAAAAGTGAATATTTTTCACGGATAGACCCCGTGAAACGCTAGAAATTGGCGGCGATGTCTCTCTTGTGGCTCACGGGGCTGTTAGGGTGGCACAGAAATCCCTCGGAATGGGAAAACGGGTCATTTTCGTGTCGCCACATTGCATGCGAACCGCATGAAACTTCCAGAGGCATTTGCAGCAGAAATGCATGTGCAGTCAAAAAATTGAATATTTTTCACGGATAGACCCCGTGAAACGCTAGAAATTGGCGGGGATGTGTCTCTTGTGGCTCACGGGGCTGTTAGGGTGGCACAGAAATCCCTCGGAATGGGAAAAAACGGGTCATTTTCGTGTCGCCACATTGCATGCGAACCGCATGAAACTTCCAGAGGCATTTGCAGCAGGAATGCATGTGCACTCAAAAAATGTGATATTTTTCACGGAGAGACCCCGTGAAACGCTAGAAGTGGGCGGGGATGTCTCTCTTGTGGCTCACGGGGCTGTTAGGGTGGCACAGAAATCCCTCGGAATGGGAAAACGGGTCATTTTCGTGTCGCCACATTGCATACGAACCGCATGAAACTTCCAGAGGCATTTGCAGCAGGAATGCATGTGCACTCAAAAAAGTGAATATTTCTCACGGATAGACCCCGTGATACGCTAGAAATTGGCGGGGATGTCTCTCTTGTGGCTCACGGGGCTGTTAGGGTGGCACAGAAATCCCTCGGAATGGGAAAACGGGTCATTTTCGTGTCGCCACATTGCATGCGAACCGCATGCAACTTCCAGAGGCATTTGCAGCAGAAATGCATGTGCAGTCAAAAAAAAATTGATATTTTTCACGGATAGACCCCGTGAAACGCTAGAAATTGGCGGGGATGTGTCTCTTGTGGCTCACGGGGCTGTTCGGGTCGCACAGAAATCCCTGGGAATGGGAAAACGGGTCATTTTCGTGTTGCCACATTGCGTACGAACCGCATGAAACTTCCAGAGGCATTTGCAGCAGGAATGCATGTGCACTCAAAAACTTCTATATGTTTCACGGATAGACCCCGTGAAACGCTAGAAATTGGCGGGGATGTGTCTCTTGTGGCTCACGGGGCTGTTAGGGTGGCACAGAACTCCCTCGGAATGGGAAAAGGGGTCATTTTCGTGTTGCCACATTGCATAGGAACGCCATGAAACTTCCAGAGGCATTTGCAGCAGAAAGGCACGTGCACTCAAAAATTTTAATATTTTTCACGCATAGACCCCGTCAAACGCTAGAAGTTGGCGGGGATGTCTCTCTTGTGGCTCACGGGGCTGTTAGGGTCGCACAGAAATGCCTCGGAATGGGAAAACGGGTCATTTTTGTGTGGCCACATTGCATAGGAACGGCATGAAACTTCCAGAGGCATTTGCAGCAGGAATGCATGTGCACTCAAAAACGTCTATATTTTTCACGGATAGACCCCGTGAAACGCTATAAATTGGCGGGGATGTCTCTCTTGTGGCTCACGGGCGCTGTTAGTTAGGGTCGCACAGAAATCCCTCGGAATGGGAAAAGGGGTCATTTTCGTGTTGCCACATTGCGTACGAACGGCATGAAACTTCCAGAGGCATCTGCAGCAGAAATGCATGTGCACTCAAAAACGTCTATATTTTTCACGGATAGACCCCGTGAAACGCTAGAAATTGGCGGGGATGTGTCTCTTGTGGCTCACGGGGCTGTTAGGGTCGCACAGAAATCCCTCGGAATGGGAAAACGGGTCATTTTCGTGTTGCCACAATTGGCATACGAACGGCATGAAACTTCCAGAGGCATTTGCAGCAGAAATGCATGTGCACTCAAAAACGTGAATATTTTTTCACGGATAGACCCCGTCAAACGCTCGAATTTGGCGGGGATGTTTCTCTTGTGGGTCACGGGGCTGTTCGGCTCGCACAGAACTCCCTTGGTCCACCTGATTCGTGCATACAGGCAGCAACTAAAACTCTGTAAACCTGCTGTGAGGACATCTAAACAGTGGACCAGTGAGGCTGTGGAAGATTTGCGGGCGTGCTTAGACTGTACTGACTGGGATATGTTCACGACTGCTACCAATAGTCTGGATGAACTCACAGAGGCTGTGTACATCAGCTTCTGTGAGGACTGCTGTATCCCAACACGTACCAGGGTGAACTTTAACAACAACAAGCCCTGGTTCTCAGCAAAGCTCAAAAGGTTGAGGTTGGAGAAGGAGGAAGCGTTTAGGAGTGGGGATAGAGACAGATTCAAGGAGTCGAAGAACAGGTTTAGCAAAGCGGTGAGAGAGGCTAAACGACTGTACTCAGAGACACTAAAACACCAGTTCTCTACTAACGACGCTGCTTCTGTCTGCCAAAGGGCTCAGGCACATCACCAACTACAAACCCAGAGCGCCCCACACCACTAACGA
>NW_027423015.1:205000-207500 GCF_048934315.1 Petromyzon marinus
ATGTCTCTCTTGTGGCTCACGGGGCTGTTAGGGTGGCACAGAAATCCCTCGGAATGGGAAAACGGGTCATTTTCGTGTCGCCACATTGCATGCGAACCGCATGAAACTTCCAGAGGCATTTGCAGCAGAAATGCATGTGCAGTCAAAAAATTGAATATTTTTCACGGATAGACCCCGTGAAACGCTAGAAATTGGCGGGGATGTGTCTCTTGTGGCTCACGGGGCTGTTAGGGTGGCACAGAAATCCCTCGGAATGGGAAAAAACGGGTCATTTTCGTGTCGCCACATTGCATGCGAACCGCATGAAACTTCCAGAGGCATTTGCAGCAGGAATGCATGTGCACTCAAAAAATGTGATATTTTTCACGGAGAGACCCCGTGAAACGCTAGAAGTGGGCGGGGATGTCTCTCTTGTGGCTCACGGGGCTGTTAGGGTGGCACAGAAATCCCTCGGAATGGGAAAACGGGTCATTTTCGTGTCGCCACATTGCATACGAACCGCATGAAACTTCCAGAGGCATTTGCAGCAGGAATGCATGTGCACTCAAAAAAGTGAATATTTCTCACGGATAGACCCCGTGATACGCTAGAAATTGGCGGGGATGTCTCTCTTGTGGCTCACGGGGCTGTTAGGGTGGCACAGAAATCCCTCGGAATGGGAAAACGGGTCATTTTCGTGTCGCCACATTGCATGCGAACCGCATGCAACTTCCAGAGGCATTTGCAGCAGAAATGCATGTGCAGTCAAAAAAAAATTGATATTTTTCACGGATAGACCCCGTGAAACGCTAGAAATTGGCGGGGATGTGTCTCTTGTGGCTCACGGGGCTGTTCGGGTCGCACAGAAATCCCTGGGAATGGGAAAACGGGTCATTTTCGTGTTGCCACATTGCGTACGAACCGCATGAAACTTCCAGAGGCATTTGCAGCAGGAATGCATGTGCACTCAAAAACTTCTATATGTTTCACGGATAGACCCCGTGAAACGCTAGAAATTGGCGGGGATGTGTCTCTTGTGGCTCACGGGGCTGTTAGGGTGGCACAGAACTCCCTCGGAATGGGAAAAGGGGTCATTTTCGTGTTGCCACATTGCATAGGAACGCCATGAAACTTCCAGAGGCATTTGCAGCAGAAAGGCACGTGCACTCAAAAATTTTAATATTTTTCACGCATAGACCCCGTCAAACGCTAGAAGTTGGCGGGGATGTCTCTCTTGTGGCTCACGGGGCTGTTAGGGTCGCACAGAAATGCCTCGGAATGGGAAAACGGGTCATTTTTGTGTGGCCACATTGCATAGGAACGGCATGAAACTTCCAGAGGCATTTGCAGCAGGAATGCATGTGCACTCAAAAACGTCTATATTTTTCACGGATAGACCCCGTGAAACGCTATAAATTGGCGGGGATGTCTCTCTTGTGGCTCACGGGCGCTGTTAGTTAGGGTCGCACAGAAATCCCTCGGAATGGGAAAAGGGGTCATTTTCGTGTTGCCACATTGCGTACGAACGGCATGAAACTTCCAGAGGCATCTGCAGCAGAAATGCATGTGCACTCAAAAACGTCTATATTTTTCACGGATAGACCCCGTGAAACGCTAGAAATTGGCGGGGATGTGTCTCTTGTGGCTCACGGGGCTGTTAGGGTCGCACAGAAATCCCTCGGAATGGGAAAACGGGTCATTTTCGTGTTGCCACAATTGGCATACGAACGGCATGAAACTTCCAGAGGCATTTGCAGCAGAAATGCATGTGCACTCAAAAACGTGAATATTTTTTCACGGATAGACCCCGTCAAACGCTCGAATTTGGCGGGGATGTTTCTCTTGTGGGTCACGGGGCTGTTCGGCTCGCACAGAACTCCCTTGGTCCACCTGATTCGTGCATACAGGCAGCAACTAAAACTCTGTAAACCTGCTGTGAGGACATCTAAACAGTGGACCAGTGAGGCTGTGGAAGATTTGCGGGCGTGCTTAGACTGTACTGACTGGGATATGTTCACGACTGCTACCAATAGTCTGGATGAACTCACAGAGGCTGTGTACATCAGCTTCTGTGAGGACTGCTGTATCCCAACACGTACCAGGGTGAACTTTAACAACAACAAGCCCTGGTTCTCAGCAAAGCTCAAAAGGTTGAGGTTGGAGAAGGAGGAAGCGTTTAGGAGTGGGGATAGAGACAGATTCAAGGAGTCGAAGAACAGGTTTAGCAAAGCGGTGAGAGAGGCTAAACGACTGTACTCAGAGACACTAAAACACCAGTTCTCTACTAACGACGCTGCTTCTGTCTGCCAAAGGGCTCAGGCACATCACCAACTACAAACCCAGAGCGCCCCACACCACTAACGACTCCCGCCTAGCCAACGACCTGAACGAGTTCTACCGTAGATTTGAAAGACAATTGGACTGTCCTGAACCACCCCTTCCCACCCAAGAGGCCCCATCCCCCACCCATACTACAGAAACGACTCTCTCCTTTCAGGAGGGAGAAGTTAATGGGCTTTTC
>NW_027423015.1:230000-232500 GCF_048934315.1 Petromyzon marinus
ATTGCATGCGAACCGCATGAAACTTCCAGAGGCATTTGCAGCAGGAATGCATGTGCACTCAAAAAATGTGATATTTTTCACGGAGAGACCCCGTGAAACGCTAGAAGTGGGCGGGGATGTCTCTCTTGTGGCTCACGGGGCTGTTAGGGTGGCACAGAAATCCCTCGGAATGGGAAAACGGGTCATTTTCGTGTCGCCACATTGCATACGAACCGCATGAAACTTCCAGAGGCATTTGCAGCAGGAATGCATGTGCACTCAAAAAAGTGAATATTTCTCACGGATAGACCCCGTGATACGCTAGAAATTGGCGGGGATGTCTCTCTTGTGGCTCACGGGGCTGTTAGGGTGGCACAGAAATCCCTCGGAATGGGAAAACGGGTCATTTTCGTGTCGCCACATTGCATGCGAACCGCATGCAACTTCCAGAGGCATTTGCAGCAGAAATGCATGTGCAGTCAAAAAAAAATTGATATTTTTCACGGATAGACCCCGTGAAACGCTAGAAATTGGCGGGGATGTGTCTCTTGTGGCTCACGGGGCTGTTCGGGTCGCACAGAAATCCCTGGGAATGGGAAAACGGGTCATTTTCGTGTTGCCACATTGCGTACGAACCGCATGAAACTTCCAGAGGCATTTGCAGCAGGAATGCATGTGCACTCAAAAACTTCTATATGTTTCACGGATAGACCCCGTGAAACGCTAGAAATTGGCGGGGATGTGTCTCTTGTGGCTCACGGGGCTGTTAGGGTGGCACAGAACTCCCTCGGAATGGGAAAAGGGGTCATTTTCGTGTTGCCACATTGCATAGGAACGCCATGAAACTTCCAGAGGCATTTGCAGCAGAAAGGCACGTGCACTCAAAAATTTTAATATTTTTCACGCATAGACCCCGTCAAACGCTAGAAGTTGGCGGGGATGTCTCTCTTGTGGCTCACGGGGCTGTTAGGGTCGCACAGAAATGCCTCGGAATGGGAAAACGGGTCATTTTTGTGTGGCCACATTGCATAGGAACGGCATGAAACTTCCAGAGGCATTTGCAGCAGGAATGCATGTGCACTCAAAAACGTCTATATTTTTCACGGATAGACCCCGTGAAACGCTATAAATTGGCGGGGATGTCTCTCTTGTGGCTCACGGGCGCTGTTAGTTAGGGTCGCACAGAAATCCCTCGGAATGGGAAAAGGGGTCATTTTCGTGTTGCCACATTGCGTACGAACGGCATGAAACTTCCAGAGGCATCTGCAGCAGAAATGCATGTGCACTCAAAAACGTCTATATTTTTCACGGATAGACCCCGTGAAACGCTAGAAATTGGCGGGGATGTGTCTCTTGTGGCTCACGGGGCTGTTAGGGTCGCACAGAAATCCCTCGGAATGGGAAAACGGGTCATTTTCGTGTTGCCACAATTGGCATACGAACGGCATGAAACTTCCAGAGGCATTTGCAGCAGAAATGCATGTGCACTCAAAAACGTGAATATTTTTTCACGGATAGACCCCGTCAAACGCTCGAATTTGGCGGGGATGTTTCTCTTGTGGGTCACGGGGCTGTTCGGCTCGCACAGAACTCCCTTGGTCCACCTGATTCGTGCATACAGGCAGCAACTAAAACTCTGTAAACCTGCTGTGAGGACATCTAAACAGTGGACCAGTGAGGCTGTGGAAGATTTGCGGGCGTGCTTAGACTGTACTGACTGGGATATGTTCACGACTGCTACCAATAGTCTGGATGAACTCACAGAGGCTGTGTACATCAGCTTCTGTGAGGACTGCTGTATCCCAACACGTACCAGGGTGAACTTTAACAACAACAAGCCCTGGTTCTCAGCAAAGCTCAAAAGGTTGAGGTTGGAGAAGGAGGAAGCGTTTAGGAGTGGGGATAGAGACAGATTCAAGGAGTCGAAGAACAGGTTTAGCAAAGCGGTGAGAGAGGCTAAACGACTGTACTCAGAGACACTAAAACACCAGTTCTCTACTAACGACGCTGCTTCTGTCTGCCAAAGGGCTCAGGCACATCACCAACTACAAACCCAGAGCGCCCCACACCACTAACGACTCCCGCCTAGCCAACGACCTGAACGAGTTCTACCGTAGATTTGAAAGACAATTGGACTGTCCTGAACCACCCCTTCCCACCCAAGAGGCCCCATCCCCCACCCATACTACAGAAACGACTCTCTCCTTTCAGGAGGGAGAAGTTAATGGGCTTTTCAAGAGGCAGAATCCACGCAAAGCAGCCGGGCCGGACTCTGTCTCTCCAGCCACCCTCAGGCACTGCGCTGACCAGCTGTCTCCGGTGTTCACCAACATCTTTAACACCTCCCTGGAGACATGCCATGTACCAGCCTGTCTCAAGTCCTCCACCATCATCGCTGTGCCCAAAAAGCTAAGGCCAACAGGACTAAATGATTACAGACCGGTCGCCCTTACATCTGTGGTAATGAAGTCTTTTGAGCGCCTGCTCCTGGCACACCTCAAAGCCATCACAGACCCTCTCC
>NW_027423015.1:242500-245000 GCF_048934315.1 Petromyzon marinus
TTTTTCACGCATAGACCCCGTCAAACGCTAGAAGTTGGCGGGGATGTCTCTCTTGCGGCTCACGGGGCTGTTAGGGTCGCACAGAAATGCCTCGGAATGGGAAAACGGGTCATTTTTGTGTGGCCACATTGCATAGGAACGGCATGAAACTTCCAGAGGCATTTGCAGCAGGAATGCATGTGCACTCAAAAACGTCTATATTTTTCACGGATAGACCCCGTGAAACGCTATAAATTGGCGGGGATGTCTCTCTTGTGGCTCACGGGCGCTGTTAGTTAGGGTCGCACAGAAATCCCTCGGAATGGGAAAAGGGGTCATTTTCGTGTTGCCACATTGCGTACGAACGGCATGAAACTTCCAGAGGCATCTGCAGCAGAAATGCATGTGCACTCAAAAACGTCTATATTTTTCACGGATAGACCCCGTGAAACGCTAGAAATTGGCGGGGATGTGTCTCTTGTGGCTCACGGGGCTGTTAGGGTGGCACAGAACTCCCTCGGAATGGGAAAAGGGGTCATTTTCGTGTTGCCACATTGCATAGGAACGCCATGAAACTTCCAGAGGCATTTGCAGCAGAAAGGCACGTGCACTCAAAAATTTTAATATTTTTCACGCATAGACCCCGTCAAACGCTAGAAGTTGGCGGGGATGTCTCTCTTGTGGCTCACGGGGCTGTTAGGGTCGCACAGAAATGCCTCGGAATGGGAAAACGGGTCATTTTTGTGTGGCCACATTGCATAGGAACGGCATGAAACTTCCAGAGGCATTTGCAGCAGGAATGCATGTGCACTCAAAAACGTCTATATTTTTCACGGATAGACCCCGTGAAACGCTATAAATTGGCGGGGATGTCTCTCTTGTGGCTCACGGGCGCTGTTAGTTAGGGTCGCACAGAAATCCCTCGGAATGGGAAAAGGGGTCATTTTCGTGTTGCCACATTGCGTACGAACGGCATGAAACTTCCAGAGGCATCTGCAGCAGAAATGCATGTGCACTCAAAAACGTCTATATTTTTCACGGATAGACCCCGTGAAACGCTAGAAATTGGCGGGGATGTGTCTCTTGTGGCTCACGGGGCTGTTAGGGTCGCACAGAAATCCCTCGGAATGGGAAAACGGGTCATTTTCGTGTTGCCACAATTGGCATACGAACGGCATGAAACTTCCAGAGGCATTTGCAGCAGAAATGCATGTGCACTCAAAAACGTGAATATTTTTTCACGGATAGACCCCGTCAAATGCTCGAATTTGGCGGGGATGTTTCTCTTGTGGGTCATGGGGCTGTTCGGCTCGCACAGAACTCCCTTGGTCCACCTGATTCGTGCATACAGGCAGCAACTAAAACTCTGTAAACCTGCTGTGAGGACATCTAAACAGTGGACCAGTGAGGCTGTGGAAGATTTGCGGGCGTGCTTAGACTGTACTGACTGGGATATGTTCACGACTGCTACCAATAGTCTGGATGAACTCACAGAGGCTGTGTACATCAGCTTCTGTGAGGACTGCTGTATCCCAACACGTACCAGGGTGAACTTTAACAACAACAAGCCCTGGTTCTCAGCAAAGCTCAAAAGGTTGAGGTTGGAGAAGGAGGAAGCGTTTAGGAGTGGGGATAGAGACAGATTCAAGGAGTCGAAGAACAGGTTTAGCAAAGCGGTGAGAGAGGCTAAACGACTGTACTCAGAGACACTAAAACACCAGTTCTCTACTAACGACGCTGCTTCTGTCTGCCAAAGGGCTCAGGCACATCACCAACTACAAACCCAGAGCGCCCCACACCACTAACGACTCCCGCCTAGCCAACGACCTGAACGAGTTCTACCGTAGATTTGAAAGACAATTGGACTGTCCTGAACCACCCCTTCCCACCCAAGAGGCCCCATCCCCCACCCATACTACAGAAACGACTCTCTCCTTTCAGGAGGGAGAAGTTAATGGGCTTTTCAAGAGGCAGAATCCACGCAAAGCAGCCGGGCCGGACTCTGTCTCTCCAGCCACCCTCAGGCACTGCGCTGACCAGCTGTCTCCGGTGTTCACCAACATCTTTAACACCTCCCTGGAGACATGCCATGTACCAGCCTGTCTCAAGTCCTCCACCATCATCGCTGTGCCCAAAAAGCTAAGGCCAACAGGACTAAATGATTACAGACCGGTCGCCCTTACATCTGTGGTAATGAAGTCTTTTGAGCGCCTGCTCCTGGCACACCTCAAAGCCATCACAGACCCTCTCCTGGACCCCCTTCAGTTTGCCTACAGAGCCAACAGGTCTGTGGACGACGCAGTTAACATGGCCCTCCACTTCACCCTACAGCATGTGGACGCCCCAGCATCCTACGCCAGGATCCTGTTTGTGGACTTCAGCTCTGCCTTCAACACCATCATCCCTGCCCTGCTTCAGGACAAGCTCTTCCAGCTGAACGTGCCCTACTCCACCTGCAGGTGGATCACAGACTTCCTCTCTGACAGGAAGCAGTGCGTTAAGCCGGGAACAGAAGTCTCTG
>NW_027423015.1:255000-257500 GCF_048934315.1 Petromyzon marinus
GTGTCTCTTGTGGCTCACGGGGCTGTTAGGGTGGCACAGAAATCCCTCGGAATGGGAAAAAACGGGTCATTTTCGTGTCGCCACATTGCATGCGAACCGCATGAAACTTCCAGAGGCATTTGCAGCAGGAATGCATGTGCACTCAAAAAATGTGATATTTTTCACGGAGAGACCCCGTGAAACGCTAGAAGTGGGCGGGGATGTCTCTCTTGTGGCTCACGGGGCTGTTAGGGTGGCACAGAAATCCCTCGGAATGGGAAAACGGGTCATTTTCGTGTCGCCACATTGCATACGAACCGCATGAAACTTCCAGAGGCATTTGCAGCAGGAATGCATGTGCACTCAAAAAAGTGAATATTTCTCACGGATAGACCCCGTGATACGCTAGAAATTGGCGGGGATGTCTCTCTTGTGGCTCACGGGGCTGTTAGGGTGGCACAGAAATCCCTCGGAATGGGAAAACGGGTCATTTTCGTGTCGCCACATTGCATGCGAACCGCATGCAACTTCCAGAGGCATTTGCAGCAGAAATGCATGTGCAGTCAAAAAAAAATTGATATTTTTCACGGATAGACCCCGTGAAACGCTAGAAATTGGCGGGGATGTGTCTCTTGTGGCTCACGGGGCTGTTCGGGTCGCACAGAAATCCCTGGGAATGGGAAAACGGGTCATTTTCGTGTTGCCACATTGCGTACGAACCGCATGAAACTTCCAGAGGCATTTGCAGCAGGAATGCATGTGCACTCAAAAACTTCTATATGTTTCACGGATAGACCCCGTGAAACGCTAGAAATTGGCGGGGATGTGTCTCTTGTGGCTCACGGGGCTGTTAGGGTGGCACAGAACTCCCTCGGAATGGGAAAAGGGGTCATTTTCGTGTTGCCACATTGCATAGGAACGCCATGAAACTTCCAGAGGCATTTGCAGCAGAAAGGCACGTGCACTCAAAAATTTTAATATTTTTCACGCATAGACCCCGTCAAACGCTAGAAGTTGGCGGGGATGTCTCTCTTGTGGCTCACGGGGCTGTTAGGGTCGCACAGAAATGCCTCGGAATGGGAAAACGGGTCATTTTTGTGTGGCCACATTGCATAGGAACGGCATGAAACTTCCAGAGGCATTTGCAGCAGGAATGCATGTGCACTCAAAAACGTCTATATTTTTCACGGATAGACCCCGTGAAACGCTATAAATTGGCGGGGATGTCTCTCTTGTGGCTCACGGGCGCTGTTAGTTAGGGTCGCACAGAAATCCCTCGGAATGGGAAAAGGGGTCATTTTCGTGTTGCCACATTGCGTACGAACGGCATGAAACTTCCAGAGGCATCTGCAGCAGAAATGCATGTGCACTCAAAAACGTCTATATTTTTCACGGATAGACCCCGTGAAACGCTAGAAATTGGCGGGGATGTGTCTCTTGTGGCTCACGGGGCTGTTAGGGTCGCACAGAAATCCCTCGGAATGGGAAAACGGGTCATTTTCGTGTTGCCACAATTGGCATACGAACGGCATGAAACTTCCAGAGGCATTTGCAGCAGAAATGCATGTGCACTCAAAAACGTGAATATTTTTTCACGGATAGACCCCGTCAAACGCTCGAATTTGGCGGGGATGTTTCTCTTGTGGGTCACGGGGCTGTTCGGCTCGCACAGAACTCCCTTGGTCCACCTGATTCGTGCATACAGGCAGCAACTAAAACTCTGTAAACCTGCTGTGAGGACATCTAAACAGTGGACCAGTGAGGCTG
Source organism: Petromyzon marinus (assembly GCF_048934315.1). NCBI lineage: Eukaryota > Metazoa > Chordata > Hyperoartia > Petromyzontiformes > Petromyzontidae > Petromyzon > Petromyzon marinus. Next base: position 256,747 of record NW_027423015.1, read on the forward strand.
TGGAAGATTTGCGGGCGTGCTTAGACTGTACTGACTGGGATATGTTCACGACTGCTACCAATAGTCTGGATGAACTCACAGAGGCTGTGTACATCAGCTTCTGTGAGGACTGCTGTATCCCAACACGTACCAGGGTGAACTTTAACAACAACAAGCCCTGGTTCTCAGCAAAGCTCAAAAGGTTGAGGTTGGAGAAGGAGGAAGCGTTTAGGAGTGGGGATAGAGACAGATTCAAGGAGTCGAAGAACAGGTTTAGCAAAGCGGTGAGAGAGGCTAAACGACTGTACTCAGAGACACTAAAACACCAGTTCTCTACTAACGACGCTGCTTCTGTCTGCCAAAGGGCTCAGGCACATCACCAACTACAAACCCAGAGCGCCCCACACCACTAACGACTCCCGCCTAGCCAACGACCTGAACGAGTTCTACCGTAGATTTGAAAGACAATTGGACTGTCCTGAACCACCCCTTCCCACCCAAGAGGCCCCATCCCCCACCCATACTACAGAAACGACTCTCTCCTTTCAGGAGGGAGAAGTTAATGGGCTTTTCAAGAGGCAGAATCCACGCAAAGCAGCCGGGCCGGACTCTGTCTCTCCAGCCACCCTCAGGCACTGCGCTGACCAGCTGTCTCCGGTGTTCACCAACATCTTTAACACCTCCCTGGAGACATGCCATGTACCAGCCTGTCTCAAGTCCTCCACCATCATCGCTGTGCCCAAAAAGCTAAGGCCAACAGGACTAAATGATTACA
>NW_027423015.1:267500-270000 GCF_048934315.1 Petromyzon marinus
CGTGTCGCCACATTGCATGCGAACCGCATGCAACTTCCAGAGGCATTTGCAGCAGAAATGCATGTGCAGTCAAAAAAAAATTGATATTTTTCACGGATAGACCCCGTGAAACGCTAGAAATTGGCGGGGATGTGTCTCTTGTGGCTCACGGGGCTGTTCGGGTCGCACAGAAATCCCTGGGAATGGGAAAACGGGTCATTTTCGTGTTGCCACATTGCGTACGAACCGCATGAAACTTCCAGAGGCATTTGCAGCAGGAATGCATGTGCACTCAAAAACTTCTATATGTTTCACGGATAGACCCCGTGAAACGCTAGAAATTGGCGGGGATGTGTCTCTTGTGGCTCACGGGGCTGTTAGGGTGGCACAGAACTCCCTCGGAATGGGAAAAGGGGTCATTTTCGTGTTGCCACATTGCATAGGAACGCCATGAAACTTCCAGAGGCATTTGCAGCAGAAAGGCACGTGCACTCAAAAATTTTAATATTTTTCACGCATAGACCCCGTCAAACGCTAGAAGTTGGCGGGGATGTCTCTCTTGTGGCTCACGGGGCTGTTAGGGTCGCACAGAAATGCCTCGGAATGGGAAAACGGGTCATTTTTGTGTGGCCACATTGCATAGGAACGGCATGAAACTTCCAGAGGCATTTGCAGCAGGAATGCATGTGCACTCAAAAACGTCTATATTTTTCACGGATAGACCCCGTGAAACGCTATAAATTGGCGGGGATGTCTCTCTTGTGGCTCACGGGCGCTGTTAGTTAGGGTCGCACAGAAATCCCTCGGAATGGGAAAAGGGGTCATTTTCGTGTTGCCACATTGCGTACGAACGGCATGAAACTTCCAGAGGCATCTGCAGCAGAAATGCATGTGCACTCAAAAACGTCTATATTTTTCACGGATAGACCCCGTGAAACGCTAGAAATTGGCGGGGATGTGTCTCTTGTGGCTCACGGGGCTGTTAGGGTCGCACAGAAATCCCTCGGAATGGGAAAACGGGTCATTTTCGTGTTGCCACAATTGGCATACGAACGGCATGAAACTTCCAGAGGCATTTGCAGCAGAAATGCATGTGCACTCAAAAACGTGAATATTTTTTCACGGATAGACCCCGTCAAACGCTCGAATTTGGCGGGGATGTTTCTCTTGTGGGTCACGGGGCTGTTCGGCTCGCACAGAACTCCCTTGGTCCACCTGATTCGTGCATACAGGCAGCAACTAAAACTCTGTAAACCTGCTGTGAGGACATCTAAACAGTGGACCAGTGAGGCTGTGGAAGATTTGCGGGCGTGCTTAGACTGTACTGACTGGGATATGTTCACGACTGCTACCAATAGTCTGGATGAACTCACAGAGGCTGTGTACATCAGCTTCTGTGAGGACTGCTGTATCCCAACACGTACCAGGGTGAACTTTAACAACAACAAGCCCTGGTTCTCAGCAAAGCTCAAAAGGTTGACGTTGGAGAAGGAGGAAGCGTTTAGGAGTGGGGATAGAGACAGATTCAAGGAGTCGAAGAACAGGTTTAGCAAAGCGGTGAGAGAGGCTAAACGACTGTACTCAGAGACACTAAAACACCAGTTCTCTACTAACGACGCTGCTTCTGTCTGCCAAAGGGCTCAGGCACATCACCAACTACAAACCCAGAGCGCCCCACACCACTAACGACTCCCGCCTAGCCAACGACCTGAACGAGTTCTACCGTAGATTTGAAAGACAATTGGACTGTCCTGAACCACCCCTTCCCACCCAAGAGGCCCCATCCCCCACCCATACTACAGAAACGACTCTCTCCTTTCAGGAGGGAGAAGTTAATGGGCTTTTCAAGAGGCAGAATCCACGCAAAGCAGCCGGGCCGGACTCTGTCTCTCCAGCCACCCTCAGGCACTGCGCTGACCAGCTGTCTCCGGTGTTCACCAACATCTTTAACACCTCCCTGGAGACATGCCATGTACCAGCCTGTCTCAAGTCCTCCACCATCATCGCTGTGCCCAAAAAGCTAAGGCCAACAGGACTAAATGATTACAGACCGGTCGCCCTTACATCTGTGGTAATGAAGTCTTTTGAGCGCCTGCTCCTGGCACACCTCAAAGCCATCACAGACCCTCTCCTGGACCCCCTTCAGTTTGCCTACAGAGCCAACAGGTCTGTGGACGACGCAGTTAACATGGCCCTCCACTTCACCCTACAGCATGTGGACGCCCCAGCATCCTACGCCAGGATCCTGTTTGTGGACTTCAGCTCTGCCTTCAACACCATCATCCCTGCCCTGCTTCAGGACAAGCTCTTCCAGCTGAACGTGCCCTACTCCACCTGCAGGTGGATCACAGACTTCCTCTCTGACAGGAAGCAGTGCGTTAAGCCGGGAACAGAAGTCTCTGACTCCAGGTCCATCAGCACGGGAACTCCTCAGGGCTGCGTCCTTTGCCCACTGCTCTTCTCCCTGTATACCAACAGCTGCGCCTCCAATCATCTGTCCGTCAAACTCTTGAAGTTTGTC
>NW_027423015.1:280000-282500 GCF_048934315.1 Petromyzon marinus
GCATGCGAACCGCATGAAACTTCCAGAGGCATTTGCAGCAGGAATGCATGTGCACTCAAAAAATGTGATATTTTTCACGGAGAGACCCCGTGAAACGCTAGAAGTGGGCGGGGATGTCTCTCTTGTGGCTCACGGGGCTGTTAGGGTGGCACAGAAATCCCTCGGAATGGGAAAACGGGTCATTTTCGTGTCGCCACATTGCATACGAACCGCATGAAACTTCCAGAGGCATTTGCAGCAGGAATGCATGTGCACTCAAAAAAGTGAATATTTCTCACGGATAGACCCCGTGATACGCTAGAAATTGGCGGGGATGTCTCTCTTGTGGCTCACGGGGCTGTTAGGGTGGCACAGAAATCCCTCGGAATGGGAAAACGGGTCATTTTCGTGTCGCCACATTGCATGCGAACCGCATGCAACTTCCAGAGGCATTTGCAGCAGAAATGCATGTGCAGTCAAAAAAAAATTGATATTTTTCACGGATAGACCCCGTGAAACGCTAGAAATTGGCGGGGATGTGTCTCTTGTGGCTCACGGGGCTGTTCGGGTCGCACAGAAATCCCTGGGAATGGGAAAACGGGTCATTTTCGTGTTGCCACATTGCGTACGAACCGCATGAAACTTCCAGAGGCATTTGCAGCAGGAATGCATGTGCACTCAAAAACTTCTATATGTTTCACGGATAGACCCCGTGAAACGCTAGAAATTGGCGGGGATGTGTCTCTTGTGGCTCACGGGGCTGTTAGGGTGGCACAGAACTCCCTCGGAATGGGAAAAGGGGTCATTTTCGTGTTGCCACATTGCATAGGAACGCCATGAAACTTCCAGAGGCATTTGCAGCAGAAAGGCACGTGCACTCAAAAATTTTAATATTTTTCACGCATAGACCCCGTCAAACGCTAGAAGTTGGCGGGGATGTCTCTCTTGTGGCTCACGGGGCTGTTAGGGTCGCACAGAAATGCCTCGGAATGGGAAAACGGGTCATTTTTGTGTGGCCACATTGCATAGGAACGGCATGAAACTTCCAGAGGCATTTGCAGCAGGAATGCATGTGCACTCAAAAACGTCTATATTTTTCACGGATAGACCCCGTGAAACGCTATAAATTGGCGGGGATGTCTCTCTTGTGGCTCACGGGCGCTGTTAGTTAGGGTCGCACAGAAATCCCTCGGAATGGGAAAAGGGGTCATTTTCGTGTTGCCACATTGCGTACGAACGGCATGAAACTTCCAGAGGCATCTGCAGCAGAAATGCATGTGCACTCAAAAACGTCTATATTTTTCACGGATAGACCCCGTGAAACGCTAGAAATTGGCGGGGATGTGTCTCTTGTGGCTCACGGGGCTGTTAGGGTCGCACAGAAATCCCTCGGAATGGGAAAACGGGTCATTTTCGTGTTGCCACAATTGGCATACGAACGGCATGAAACTTCCAGAGGCATTTGCAGCAGAAATGCATGTGCACTCAAAAACGTGAATATTTTTTCACGGATAGACCCCGTCAAACGCTCGAATTTGGCGGGGATGTTTCTCTTGTGGGTCACGGGGCTGTTCGGCTCGCACAGAACTCCCTTGGTCCACCTGATTCGTGCATACAGGCAGCAACTAAAACTCTGTAAACCTGCTGTGAGGACATCTAAACAGTGGACCAGTGAGGCTGTGGAAGATTTGCGGGCGTGCTTAGACTGTACTGACTGGGATATGTTCACGACTGCTACCAATAGTCTGGATGAACTCACAGAGGCTGTGTACATCAGCTTCTGTGAGGACTGCTGTATCCCAACACGTACCAGGGTGAACTTTAACAACAACAAGCCCTGGTTCTCAGCAAAGCTCAAAAGGTTGAGGTTGGAGAAGGAGGAAGCGTTTAGGAGTGGGGATAGAGACAGATTCAAGGAGTCGAAGAACAGGTTTAGCAAAGCGGTGAGAGAGGCTAAACGACTGTACTCAGAGACACTAAAACACCAGTTCTCTACTAACGACGCTGCTTCTGTCTGCCAAAGGGCTCAGGCACATCACCAACTACAAACCCAGAGCGCCCCACACCACTAACGACTCCCGCCTAGCCAACGACCTGAACGAGTTCTACCGTAGATTTGAAAGACAATTGGACTGTCCTGAACCACCCCTTCCCACCCAAGAGGCCCCATCCCCCACCCATACTACAGAAACGACTCTCTCCTTTCAGGAGGGAGAAGTTAATGGGCTTTTCAAGAGGCAGAATCCACGCAAAGCAGCCGGGCCGGACTCTGTCTCTCCAGCCACCCTCAGGCACTGCGCTGACCAGCTGTCTCCGGTGTTCACCAACATCTTTAACACCTCCCTGGAGACATGCCATGTACCAGCCTGTCTCAAGTCCTCCACCATCATCGCTGTGCCCAAAAAGCTAAGGCCAACAGGACTAAATGATTACAGACCGGTCGCCCTTACATCTGTGGTAATGAAGTCTTTTGAGCGCCTGCTCCTGGCACACCTCAAAGCCATCACAGACCCTCTCCTGG
>NW_027423015.1:287500-290000 GCF_048934315.1 Petromyzon marinus
TTACAGGACTCTCGAACTGATGTAGTCCAAAAATAAAGAATTAAAATAACAAAGTCTAATCTATATAAGTGCTCTTGAATAAGCTTCGTGTAAAACATAGCAATATAATAAAAATACCAAGTCTTCGTCTTGGAAAATAACAAAATCTAAAAGAAAGGTCTTCTTTATGGAAAATAGTAAAATAAGAATACCAAGACTTCACCTTGGAAAATAACAAAACCATCTTGAAAAAAGCTTATTTTTAATCTTCTTTGTAGGCAGAAAATAGTAAGGCGAAAATAAAGTCCCCTCTAAGCTCTAAAGTAACAAATACGACGTGTTAAAAAAAAAAACTAACAATAAAAAAAAGAACCAAGACTCCGTCTTGGAAAATAACAATCTAAATTGTGGAAAATAGTAAAATGAAATAAAAACCGACTTCACCTTCGAAAATAACAAAATCAATCTAAAACAAATGACATCTTAAAACAAAACTATTATTTGTTTCGGAGGTTGTCTATGACTGTTCATAGACCGCATAATTTCCACAGAACATTCTCAGAATATCAAGAGAGAAAAGCAGCGTTCTGCGGGAAATCATCTTGGCCAGTGATGTCGTTCTGGGTTTGGTCAGGCCCAGGGAGGTAAGTACCTCGTTATTCTCAAGGGGCCACTTTCCTCTTGCCCCAACCGGGAATCCAAAGAATGTGACCTTGCTAGCCTTCGTCAGCACTTTGACTTGATCACCAAGAGGGGTATAGTACGAAACTTTGTGCGAGGCAGCATCTGACAAGGTATTCTTTGAAAGCTCAAAACGGACGGTGACATCGATCACAACCGCCTCCTCATCTTTTGCAAACACGAGGTCAGGCTTTCTCATCTCTCCCGTCTCGGATATGAACCGTGGCTCTTTGTATACAGACCAGCCCAATCTAGCCGCTTCGTCTGCCAGAATGTTACTGATCTTGTTATGTCGCGCAATTCTTGCTTTCTGTACTGCAGGACATTGACCGAGAATGTGCGAAAGGGACTCGAGTCTGGCAGAGCATTTCCTGCAGGAACGTAGGGCCCCATCTCTGCCTCTGTTCAAGCTTTCTCTTGTTGGGTAAATATTTGCCCTTAGTTGTAGTGCTGCGATAAAGAAGCATTGTTTAAAGCCGCACCATGGCCTCAACCAAGCATTACTGATTCTATCATGCGCAAAGTTTACAATGCCCCTTCCTTGAACCGGCTTTTCGCACCATCTCTGAAATTCATGCTCCCTCCAATCGCAGGGTCTCGGATATACAGGTTCTTTTGACACCGAGTCCCTGAGAACGAATGTTGGGATTGCATCACTGTCACCCCCTGCTCGTACCCACAAATTACGGTATTCTTCCTCCATACCCTGCGAGGACACAATATTACGGGTGATAGCATCGGACGAGTTTGCTATACGTTGCAGCCTTCTAACTTGAACCGAAGGGATTGTTTTTTCCAGTTTCAAGATGGCAAGGCCTCCGTCTCGGGCTCTGGCATATAACAGTCCATCACAAGTTGAAGCGGGAAGGTGGAGCCATCCTTTTACCGCCTTTCTAATCTCTTGGTCCAACCCACGGAGAGTTGATTGCTTGCAGTCCGAGTGGTCTGCAGGATATAACAATCTGGGTAGGGCATAGGCATTGAGTAGTTCAACCTTCTGAGTTGGCTTCAGAGGCGCCTCATCGATTTTCGAGATCCATGTCTTTAGCTGACAATGTAGATCAGGCTGTATAGTGCCAGTCCAAGGGCCAATTTTCAGACCAAGGTATTTCGTTGATTCATCAGGTTGGATCATATGGACATCTTTATTTTTGATAGTCCATGGGTCGCAGTTGTTCACCGTATATGAATCTTTGGTTGGGCTTATCATGAAGCCCTGGCACTTTCTGGCCTGAACCTCCAATCCCGATAGCCCACAAAATGATTCCAAGATCGCTAGATTGGCGGCCATACCAACCCAAGATTCGCTCACCAACACCAAATCATCAGCAAACGCAAGAGCTGTCACGTGGTCGGTATCAATGGAGTACCCAACTCCGTGTGACTCTAGGGTGCATATCAAAGGGTCCATGGCAAGATTGAAGAGCAGGGGTGACATGGGGTCACCCTGTTTGACACCAACACGTATGCTAATTTCTCGAGTCGACTCGCCATTGCTTTTGAACGAGGTCGTACACCGATCGTAGGCGTTCTGGATGATGCCCACCACGTGTTCATCTACTTTCTTGTGCCTTAACACCCATAAAATATGAGCATGCGAAACCGAGTCAAAAGCTTTCGCTATGTCGATGAACATGACAGCCAACGGCCTGTGCAATTTCTTAGCGTGTCTCATAAGGTCCTGTAGCACCTTAAGATTTTCAGAGCAGCCAGATGCCGCTATAAAACCACGCTGCCTTGGGTTTAAGGGACAAGCACGAGCAAGACGTGCAGTCATTATTCTGGAAAATAATCTCAGAATCATTGAACCAATCGTTATTGGTCTCCTTCCCCAATTCTT
>NW_027423015.1:297500-300000 GCF_048934315.1 Petromyzon marinus
GAGACCCCGTGAAACGCTAGAAGTGGGCGGGGATGTCTCTCTTGTGGCTCACGGGGCTGTTAGGGTGGCACAGAAATCCCTCGGAATGGGAAAACGGGTCATTTTCGTGTCGCCACATTGCATACGAACCGCATGAAACTTCCAGAGGCATTTGCAGCAGGAATGCATGTGCACTCAAAAAAGTGAATATTTCTCACGGATAGACCCCGTGATACGCTAGAAATTGGCGGGGATGTCTCTCTTGTGGCTCACGGGGCTGTTAGGGTGGCACAGAAATCCCTCGGAATGGGAAAACGGGTCATTTTCGTGTCGCCACATTGCATGCGAACCGCATGCAACTTCCAGAGGCATTTGCAGCAGAAATGCATGTGCAGTCAAAAAAAAATTGATATTTTTCACGGATAGACCCCGTGAAACGCTAGAAATTGGCGGGGATGTGTCTCTTGTGGCTCACGGGGCTGTTCGGGTCGCACAGAAATCCCTGGGAATGGGAAAACGGGTCATTTTCGTGTTGCCACATTGCGTACGAACCGCATGAAACTTCCAGAGGCATTTGCAGCAGGAATGCATGTGCACTCAAAAACTTCTATATGTTTCACGGATAGACCCCGTGAAACGCTAGAAATTGGCGGGGATGTGTCTCTTGTGGCTCACGGGGCTGTTAGGGTGGCACAGAACTCCCTCGGAATGGGAAAAGGGGTCATTTTCGTGTTGCCACATTGCATAGGAACGCCATGAAACTTCCAGAGGCATTTGCAGCAGAAAGGCACGTGCACTCAAAAATTGTAATATTTTTCACGCATAGACCCCGTCAAACGCTAGAAGTTGGCGGGGATGTCTCTCTTGTGGCTCACGGGGCTGTTAGGGTCGCACAGAAATGCCTCGGAATGGGAAAACGGGTCATTTTTGTGTGGCCACATTGCATAGGAACGGCATGAAACTTCCAGAGGCATTTGCAGCAGGAATGCATGTGCACTCAAAAACGTCTATATTTTTCACGGATAGACCCCGTGAAACGCTATAAATTGGCGGGGATGTCTCTCTTGTGGCTCACGGGCGCTGTTAGTTAGGGTCGCACAGAAATCCCTCGGAATGGGAAAAGGGGTCATTTTCGTGTTGCCACATTGCGTACGAACGGCATGAAACTTCCAGAGGCATCTGCAGCAGAAATGCATGTGCACTCAAAAACGTCTATATTTTTCACGGATAGACCCCGTGAAACGCTAGAAATTGGCGGGGATGTGTCTCTTGTGGCTCACGGGGCTGTTAGGGTCGCACAGAAATCCCTCGGAATGGGAAAACGGGTCATTTTCGTGTTGCCACAATTGGCATACGAACGGCATGAAACTTCCAGAGGCATTTGCAGCAGAAATGCATGTGCACTCAAAAACGTGAATATTTTTTCACGGATAGACCCCGTCAAACGCTCGAATTTGGCGGGGATGTTTCTCTTGTGGGTCACGGGGCTGTTCGGCTCGCACAGAACTCCCTTGGTCCACCTGATTCGTGCATACAGGCAGCAACTAAAACTCTGTAAACCTGCTGTGAGGACATCTAAACAGTGGACCAGTGAGGCTGTGGAAGATTTGCGGGCGTGCTTAGACTGTACTGACTGGGATATGTTCACGACTGCTACCAATAGTCTGGATGAACTCACAGAGGCTGTGTACATCAGCTTCTGTGAGGACTGCTGTATCCCAACACGTACCAGGGTGAACTTTAACAACAACAAGCCCTGGTTCTCAGCAAAGCTCAAAAGGTTGAGGTTGGAGAAGGAGGAAGCGTTTAGGAGTGGGGATAGAGACAGATTCAAGGAGTCGAAGAACAGGTTTAGCAAAGCGGTGAGAGAGGCTAAACGACTGTACTCAGAGACACTAAAACACCAGTTCTCTACTAACGACGCTGCTTCTGTCTGCCAAAGGGCTCAGGCACATCACCAACTACAAACCCAGAGCGCCCCACACCACTAACGACTCCCGCCTAGCCAACGACCTGAACGAGTTCTACCGTAGATTTGAAAGACAATTGGACTGTCCTGAACCACCCCTTCCCACCCAAGAGGCCCCATCCCCCACCCATACTACAGAAACGACTCTCTCCTTTCAGGAGGGAGAAGTTAATGGGCTTTTCAAGAGGCAGAATCCACGCAAAGCAGCCGGGCCGGACTCTGTCTCTCCAGCCACCCTCAGGCACTGCGCTGACCAGCTGTCTCCGGTGTTCACCAACATCTTTAACACCTCCCTGGAGACATGCCATGTACCAGCCTGTCTCAAGTCCTCCACCATCATCGCTGTGCCCAAAAAGCTAAGGCCAACAGGACTAAATGATTACAGACCGGTCGCCCTTACATCTGTGGTAATGAAGTCTTTTGAGCGCCTGCTCCTGGCACACCTCAAAGCCATCACAGACCCTCTCCTGGACCCCCTTCAGTTTGCCTACAGAGCCAACAGGTCTGTGGACGACGCAGTTAACATGGCCCTCCACTTCACCCTACAGCATG
>NW_027423015.1:310000-312500 GCF_048934315.1 Petromyzon marinus
CACGGGGCTGTTAGGGTGGCACAGAAATCCCTCGGAATGGGAAAAAACGGGTCATTTTCGTGTCGCCACATTGCATGCGAACCGCATGAAACTTCCAGAGGCATTTGCAGCAGGAATGCATGTGCACTCAAAAAATGTGATATTTTTCACGGAGAGACCCCGTGAAACGCTAGAAGTGGGCGGGGATGTCTCTCTTGTGGCTCACGGGGCTGTTAGGGTGGCACAGAAATCCCTCGGAATGGGAAAACGGGTCATTTTCGTGTCGCCACATTGCATACGAACCGCATGAAACTTCCAGAGGCATTTGCAGCAGGAATGCATGTGCACTCAAAAAAGTGAATATTTCTCACGGATAGACCCCGTGATACGCTAGAAATTGGCGGGGATGTCTCTCTTGTGGCTCACGGGGCTGTTAGGGTGGCACAGAAATCCCTCGGAATGGGAAAACGGGTCATTTTCGTGTCGCCACATTGCATGCGAACCGCATGCAACTTCCAGAGGCATTTGCAGCAGAAATGCATGTGCAGTCAAAAAAAAATTGATATTTTTCACGGATAGACCCCGTGAAACGCTAGAAATTGGCGGGGATGTGTCTCTTGTGGCTCACGGGGCTGTTCGGGTCGCACAGAAATCCCTGGGAATGGGAAAACGGGTCATTTTCGTGTTGCCACATTGCGTACGAACCGCATGAAACTTCCAGAGGCATTTGCAGCAGGAATGCATGTGCACTCAAAAACTTCTATATGTTTCACGGATAGACCCCGTGAAACGCTAGAAATTGGCGGGGATGTGTCTCTTGTGGCTCACGGGGCTGTTAGGGTGGCACAGAACTCCCTCGGAATGGGAAAAGGGGTCATTTTCGTGTTGCCACATTGCATAGGAACGCCATGAAACTTCCAGAGGCATTTGCAGCAGAAAGGCACGTGCACTCAAAAATTTTAATATTTTTCACGCATAGACCCCGTCAAACGCTAGAAGTTGGCGGGGATGTCTCTCTTGTGGCTCACGGGGCTGTTAGGGTCGCACAGAAATGCCTCGGAATGGGAAAACGGGTCATTTTTGTGTGGCCACATTGCATAGGAACGGCATGAAACTTCCAGAGGCATTTGCAGCAGGAATGCATGTGCACTCAAAAACGTCTATATTTTTCACGGATAGACCCCGTGAAACGCTATAAATTGGCGGGGATGTCTCTCTTGTGGCTCACGGGCGCTGTTAGTTAGGGTCGCACAGAAATCCCTCGGAATGGGAAAAGGGGTCATTTTCGTGTTGCCACATTGCGTACGAACGGCATGAAACTTCCAGAGGCATCTGCAGCAGAAATGCATGTGCACTCAAAAACGTCTATATTTTTCACGGATAGACCCCGTGAAACGCTAGAAATTGGCGGGGATGTGTCTCTTGTGGCTCACGGGGCTGTTAGGGTCGCACAGAAATCCCTCGGAATGGGAAAACGGGTCATTTTCGTGTTGCCACAATTGGCATACGAACGGCATGAAACTTCCAGAGGCATTTGCAGCAGAAATGCATGTGCACTCAAAAACGTGAATATTTTTTCACGGATAGACCCCGTCAAACGCTCGAATTTGGCGGGGATGTTTCTCTTGTGGGTCACGGGGCTGTTCGGCTCGCACAGAACTCCCTTGGTCCACCTGATTCGTGCATACAGGCAGCAACTAAAACTCTGTAAACCTGCTGTGAGGACATCTAAACAGTGGACCAGTGAGGCTGTGGAAGATTTGCGGGCGTGCTTAGACTGTACTGACTGGGATATGTTCACGACTGCTACCAATAGTCTGGATGAACTCACAGAGGCTGTGTACATCAGCTTCTGTGAGGACTGCTGTATCCCAACACGTACCAGGGTGAACTTTAACAACAACAAGCCCTGGTTCTCAGCAAAGCTCAAAAGGTTGAGGTTGGAGAAGGAGGAAGCGTTTAGGAGTGGGGATAGAGACAGATTCAAGGAGTCGAAGAACAGGTTTAGCAAAGCGGTGAGAGAGGCTAAACGACTGTACTCAGAGACACTAAAACACCAGTTCTCTACTAACGACGCTGCTTCTGTCTGCCAAAGGGCTCAGGCACATCACCAACTACAAACCCAGAGCGCCCCACACCACTAACGACTCCCGCCTAGCCAACGACCTGAACGAGTTCTACCGTAGATTTGAAAGACAATTGGACTGTCCTGAACCACCCCTTCCCACCCAAGAGGCCCCATCCCCCACCCATACTACAGAAACGACTCTCTCCTTTCAGGAGGGAGAAGTTAATGGGCTTTTCAAGAGGCAGAATCCACGCAAAGCAGCCGGGCCGGACTCTGTCTCTCCAGCCACCCTCAGGCACTGCGCTGACCAGCTGTCTCCGGTGTTCACCAACATCTTTAACACCTCCCTGGAGACATGCCATGTACCAGCCTGTCTCAAGTCCTCCACCATCATCGCTGTGCCCAAAAAGCTAAGGCCAACAGGACTAAATGATTACAGACCGGTCGCCCTTA
>NW_027423015.1:322500-325000 GCF_048934315.1 Petromyzon marinus
CGGGGATGTGTCTCTTGTGGCTCACGGGGCTGTTAGGGTGGCACAGAAATCCCTCGGAATGGGAAAACGGGTCATTTTCGTGTTGCCACATTGCATGCGAACGGCATGAAACTTCCAGAGGCATTTGCAGCAGGAATGCATGTGCAGTCAAAAAAGTGAATATTTTTCACGGATAGACCCCGTGAAACGCTAGAAATTGGCGGCGATGTCTCTCTTGTGGCTCACGGGGCTGTTAGGGTGGCACAGAAATCCCTCGGAATGGGAAAACGGGTCATTTTCGTGTCGCCACATTGCATGCGAACCGCATGAAACTTCCAGAGGCATTTGCAGCAGAAATGCATGTGCAGTCAAAAAATTGAATATTTTTCACGGATAGACCCCGTGAAACGCTAGAAATTGGCGGGGATGTGTCTCTTGTGGCTCACGGGGCTGTTAGGGTGGCACAGAAATCCCTCGGAATGGGAAAAAACGGGTCATTTTCGTGTCGCCACATTGCATGCGAACCGCATGAAACTTCCAGAGGCATTTGCAGCAGGAATGCATGTGCACTCAAAAAATGTGATATTTTTCACGGAGAGACCCCGTGAAACGCTAGAAGTGGGCGGGGATGTCTCTCTTGTGGCTCACGGGGCTGTTAGGGTGGCACAGAAATCCCTCGGAATGGGAAAACGGGTCATTTTCGTGTCGCCACATTGCATACGAACCGCATGAAACTTCCAGAGGCATTTGCAGCAGGAATGCATGTGCACTCAAAAAAGTGAATATTTCTCACGGATAGACCCCGTGATACGCTAGAAATTGGCGGGGATGTCTCTCTTGTGGCTCACGGGGCTGTTAGGGTGGCACAGAAATCCCTCGGAATGGGAAAACGGGTCATTTTCGTGTCGCCACATTGCATGCGAACCGCATGCAACTTCCAGAGGCATTTGCAGCAGAAATGCATGTGCAGTCAAAAAAAAATTGATATTTTTCACGGATAGACCCCGTGAAACGCTAGAAATTGGCGGGGATGTGTCTCTTGTGGCTCACGGGGCTGTTCGGGTCGCACAGAAATCCCTGGGAATGGGAAAACGGGTCATTTTCGTGTTGCCACATTGCGTACGAACCGCATGAAACTTCCAGAGGCATTTGCAGCAGGAATGCATGTGCACTCAAAAACTTCTATATGTTTCACGGATAGACCCCGTGAAACGCTAGAAATTGGCGGGGATGTGTCTCTTGTGGCTCACGGGGCTGTTAGGGTGGCACAGAACTCCCTCGGAATGGGAAAAGGGGTCATTTTCGTGTTGCCACATTGCATAGGAACGCCATGAAACTTCCAGAGGCATTTGCAGCAGAAAGGCACGTGCACTCAAAAATTGTAATATTTTTCACGCATAGACCCCGTCAAACGCTAGAAGTTGGCGGGGATGTCTCTCTTGTGGCTCACGGGGCTGTTAGGGTCGCACAGAAATGCCTCGGAATGGGAAAACGGGTCATTTTTGTGTGGCCACATTGCATAGGAACGGCATGAAACTTCCAGAGGCATTTGCAGCAGGAATGCATGTGCACTCAAAAACGTCTATATTTTTCACGGATAGACCCCGTGAAACGCTATAAATTGGCGGGGATGTCTCTCTTGTGGCTCACGGGCGCTGTTAGTTAGGGTCGCACAGAAATCCCTCGGAATGGGAAAAGGGGTCATTTTCGTGTTGCCACATTGCGTACGAACGGCATGAAACTTCCAGAGGCATCTGCAGCAGAAATGCATGTGCACTCAAAAACGTCTATATTTTTCACGGATAGACCCCGTGAAACGCTAGAAATTGGCGGGGATGTGTCTCTTGTGGCTCACGGGGCTGTTAGGGTCGCACAGAAATCCCTCGGAATGGGAAAACGGGTCATTTTCGTGTTGCCACAATTGGCATACGAACGGCATGAAACTTCCAGAGGCATTTGCAGCAGAAATGCATGTGCACTCAAAAACGTGAATATTTTTTCACGGATAGACCCCGTCAAACGCTCGAATTTGGCGGGGATGTTTCTCTTGTGGGTCACGGGGCTGTTCGGCTCGCACAGAACTCCCTTGGTCCACCTGATTCGTGCATACAGGCAGCAACTAAAACTCTGTAAACCTGCTGTGAGGACATCTAAACAGTGGACCAGTGAGGCTGTGGAAGATTTGCGGGCGTGCTTAGACTGTACTGACTGGGATATGTTCACGACTGCTACCAATAGTCTGGATGAACTCACAGAGGCTGTGTACATCAGCTTCTGTGAGGACTGCTGTATCCCAACACGTACCAGGGTGAACTTTAACAACAACAAGCCCTGGTTCTCAGCAAAGCTCAAAAGGTTGAGGTTGGAGAAGGAGGAAGCGTTTAGGAGTGGGGATAGAGACAGATTCAAGGAGTCGAAGAACAGGTTTAGCAAAGCGGTGAGAGAGGCTAAACGACTGTACTCAGAGACACTAAAACACCAGTTCTCTACTAACGACGCTGCTTCTGTCTGCCAAAGGGCT